>NW_016908186.1:204552-237494 GCF_001483705.2 Eufriesea mexicana | reverse complement strand
CTGATGGCAGAACCACATTGCCTCGGTGTTCTCGGGGGAGATACACAGCCCTTGCCGCTGGATGTTACTCTCGACGAGGGCCACGCCGCTTTCCGCGCGCAGCGTGGCCTCCTCCCAACTCGACCCGGCAGCCATCACCAGCGTGTCGTCCGCGTAACACGTCAGGCTCAGGCCGCGGGGGAGGGGAGTGCGCAACACGGCGTCGTACGCGAGTTCCCAGAGGATCGGCCCGAGTTCCGATTCCTGTGGAACCCCGCAGTTCGTCGCCCGCACGACGGTCGGGTATCGTCCGGGATACTCGATCGAGCGCTCCGCCAAATAGTCGCCGATCACCGCCATCTTGTATTGGGGAACCCTGTAGTACAACAGGGCACACCGGATGGCGGCCCATAGCAGGTTGTTGAAGGCGTTGGCGTTATCCACACCGACCGCCAGCACCACTCCGCCACGATCGACGGCAGCTTCCGACAGGGTACGAACGCGCTTGATCGCGTCGATCTTCGTCCGTCCTTGCCGGAATCCGAACTGGCTGACGCTGATATCGATACACACGACCGTTAAACGCTCTCGGAGGCGGGCAGCTAGAACGCGCTGGAAGAGTTTGCCCGCCTCAGGCATATCGGCCGATATGTCTTCGGAGAGTTCGGCGGCTTCCGTAGTTTCGGGATCAGCACGACCATTGATCTCTTCCAACATGTCGGGAAGCGACCGGTCCTGAGGCATATGTCGAACAGCCGTCGCAGACTGTCACCCCACGCTTCCAGAGCCAGTGCAAAGGCTCGGCCTGGGATGCTGTCCGGTCCGGGGCGATGCTCCTCGCCCCCATCCTAACGACCGCACGGCACAACTCCTCGCGCGAGACCCCCAGCTCGTCGGACCACCCGATCGCACTGCTTCTGGTTGCACCCCCGGAATGTGATACATGACAGTAGAGCGCAGAAGTCCATTGAATAGCAGTGATGAGCTTCGAAGCCGAAGGTATCCGAACCAGGCCCTACCTAACCTAACATAACGAAACGCAATCTTTCTCCAACTAACGTGAGGCGACCGGTATTGCTGGGCCCCACAGACCCGAGCAGAGCATAATAGTGCAGAGACGGTCAAAGAAATGCAACGAATTGGAGTGTACAACGCGAAAGTCAAAACTAGCCTTCCTACCCTAACCAGACGTAACATAACCAGCCGTAACATAACTGAAGCTAACGTTCCAGGACCTGTATTACTGGCCTCCACAGAGCGAAGGGCGGCATAATAGAGGACGGTAGAGCGAAGAAGTCCATAGAATCGCGGTGTAAAGTGGAATAGTCTAAGCTTCCCAAACCTTACCAAAGCAAACCTAACCTAGTCAAACGTAGACTGTTAGAACATAACTGGCCGGGACAACTATTGCTCCCCAGGGACTTGCAGAACATTCAGGAGGACAGTAGAGCGCAGAAATCCGACGCATTACTTTGTACAACACAAAAGTCGAAGACACACTGGCCTAACACAAACAAACCTACACCAAGCCAAGCGTAAACTAACTCAACTTGACGTGCCTTGACCACTATTGCTTGACTGCCAAGGTCCGAACAGGATATAGCAGAGCACAGCAGAGCGCAGGAGTCAAACGAATAGCAGTGTATTGCAGAAAAGTCAAAGGCATGCTGACAAAATCTAACCCAACGTTACCTAACCAAACGTAACATAACACAAACTAACGTGCCACGACCTCTATTTCCAGAGTCCCCAGAGACAAACATAATGCGATAGAGCACAGTAGAGCGCAGAAGTCCGTACAATATCAGTGTTGCGCAGAAGAGTCAAAGGAATCCATACATAAGCCAAGGATGTCTAACACAACCAAACGTAATATAACACAACCTGCGTGCCGAACCAGTACTGCTGGCCTCCACAGAGCCAGTCAGAGCATAACATGGGAGTGTAGAGTGCAGAAATCCACATAATCGTAGTGTATTGCAGAGAAGTCTAAACTATCCAAACCCAACCGACGCGAACCTAACCAACCCAAACGTAGCCTATCTGAACCTAACGTGCCGAGACCACCATTTTTGGCCTCCTCAGAGCCAAGCAGTGCATACTGGATCACAGAAGAGCGCAGAAATACGCCGAATGCGATTGTATGGCACTAAAGTCAAAGCTATCCTATTCTATCCTAAGCAAACATTACATAACCATACGTAATATAACCCATCCTAACGTGCCGACATCAGTATTGCTTGCCTCCCAAGATCCAAACAGTATAAACTAGAGCACATTAGAGAGCAGCCATTCACCGGATGGCAGTGTATAGCACAAAAGTGAAAGATTCGCTAAACAAACATTACCTAACCTAACCCGACCAAACTCAACGGAAACAGCCAGATGTGCGGCGACCACTATTTCTGGCCTCCACGTATTCAATCAGGACATGACAGAACAGAGCAGAGCGCAGAAATCCACCGAATTTCAGTGTACATCTCAAAATCCATAGTTATTCTATCCTAACCTAACAAAACTTAACACAACCAAGCGCAGCATTACACATACCAAAATGCCCAGACCACTATTGATAGCCTCCCCACAGCCAAGCGGAACGTATTCGAAGAGAGCAGGGCTAAGATCTCTTTAGAATGGCAGTGTCTAGCATAAAAGGCAGAGAAGCCCTAACCTATCGCAAGCTAACCTAACCTAACCAAACGTAACATATTTCAACGTAACGTGCCACGACCAGTATTGCTGGCCTTCTCAGAACGAAGCAGAGCATGTTAGAGGACACTAGAGCGCGGGAATCCGCAGAATAGCGGGGTACAGCGGAAAAATCGGAGGAATCCTATCCTAACCTATCCAAACGTACACAACCGTACGTAGCATACCCCACCATAACGTCCCGGGACCAGCATTGCTTGCAAGCAATCCCCAGAGGCTAGCAGAATATGCTAGAGCGGGGTAGGTTGCGGAAATCCACCGAATAGCAGTATATAGCACAATAGTCAAAGCAACCCTGACCACACCTAACCTAACCTAGCCAAACGAAGCGTACCCTAACACAACCTATCGTGGCACGACCACTATTGCCGGCCTCCCCAGAGTCGAGCGCAGTACAGAAGAGCAACGTAGAGCGCCGAAATCCACCGTATAGCAGCGCATAGCCCACAAGTCGGAGTTACCCCATCCTACCTTGACAAAACCTAACACAACCAAACGTAACCTGACACAAATTATCGTGCCACGACCACTATGGCTGCACTTCCGAGTGCCGAGCAGAGCATAGTAGAGCAATGTGGAGCGCAGAAATCCAGCGGACCGCAGTGCATACCACAATAGTCGAAGCTATCCTATCCTAACGAATCCAAACTTAACATAACCGAACGTAGCCTAAGTAAACGTAACGTGCCGAGACCACTAATGCTTGTCTCCCCAGAGTAAAGCAGAACATATTAGAGCATCGTAGAGCGTGGCCACCCAACGAATGGCAGTGTATATCATAAAAGCCAGAGCCATCCTTACCAAGCTCATCCAAACCTTACCCAACCAACCGTAGAACAGCCAGTCGTAAAGAGACAGCAAAACTGTTCCTGTCCTCCCAGAGACGAGAAGAACATATTAGAGCACAATAGAGAGCAGAAGTCCGCCGAATATCTGTGTACAGCGCAAAATTCGAAGCTATCCTCTCCTACCCTAGCCAAACTTAACGTAACCAACCGTAACATAACACAGCGCAACGTGCCGCAACAAGTATTGCTGGCTACCACAGATCCAAGCATAGCATATTAGAGCACAGTAGAGCGCAGAAATCCGCCGAATAGCAGTGTATAGCATAAAAGTCGGATGTATCCTATTCTAACCTATCCAAACGGAACCTAACCCGACCTAACGTGCCGAGACCACTATTCCTGGCACTCGAAGAGCCGAGCAGAATATGCTAGAGCACAGTAGAGCGTAGAAATCGATCGCATTGCCATGCATAGCACAAAAGACGAAGGCAACCTGACCATAATAATCTAACCTAACCTAACCAAACGTAACTTGCCGCGATCACTATTATGTGACGTTTGCGAGGTTGGGTTAGGTATTGTTCGATTATGATAGCCATGACCTACGTCTATACACTGTGTTTCTATGGACTTCTGAAAACTCCTCTCCCCGAATCTGTGCTGTTCGTCTCTGGAGTGGTCAGCATTAGTGGTCACGGCACGATAGGTTGAGTAAGTTTGCGTTTGGCTATGTTACGCTATGTTATGCTAGGACGGTGTAGCACTGAATTCTATTCGAAGAGTTTCTGTTCCCTGCCGCGCTCTAATGTTCTCTACTTGTCTCTAGGGCGGCCAGAAATTGTGGTCTCGGCACGATAGGGTTGTTTCCGGTTATGTTTGGTTAGTTAAGGTTACGGCATATTCGGTTAGGACAGCTTTGACTTTCGTGCTATACACCGTTATCCGGCGGTTTCCAGCGTTCGTCTGTTCTCTACAACATTCTGCTTGGCCCTGTGGAGGCAAGCAGTAGTTGTGTCGGCACGTTGGTTTGAGCAATGTTACGCTTGGTGATGTGAGGGTTTGTTACGTTAGGATAGAGTAGTTTTGACTTTTGTGCTGTACACTGATATTTGATGGATTCCTGCGTTCCTGTATGCTCTCGTACGTTCTGCTCGGCTCTGGGGATGCCAGAAATTGTGGTCTCGACACGTTAGATTGAGATATGTTACGCTTATTACGTTACGTTTGGCTATGCTAGTATAAGTTAGCTGCGACGTTTGTGCCATACACTGCTATTCGGTGGATTTCTGCGCTCTACTGTCCTGTACTACATTCTGCTTGGCGCTGGTGCGGCCGGCAATTGTGGCCGCGGCACGTTATATCGAGATATGTTTCGTTTGGCTAGATTACGTTGGTTTGGGTTAGGTTTGGGTAGCTTTGACCTTTCCTTTATACGTTGATATTGTGTGGATTTCTGCGCTCTGCTCTCTTCTAGTGTGTACTGCTCGGCTCTGCGGAGGCCAGCAATTATGGTCCATGCACGTTACGTTGAGTTAGGCTATGTTTGGTTAGGTTATGTTTGTTCAGGCTATGGTAGCATATTTTCGACTTTTGCGGTATCAACAGCAATGGGTTGGATTTGTGGGCTATACTGTGCTCTCCTATATTCGGCTCTGCCCTGGGGAGGCCAGAAACAGCTGTCCCGGAACGGTGGGTAGAGTTGTGTAACGTTTGGTGATGTGAAGGCTGGTTTTGTTGGTATTGGCTAATTCCGACACTTGCGCGGTACACTGCTATTTGGTGCGTCTCTGCGTTCTACTATGCTCTAGCATGACCTGTTTGTCCTTGGGGAGGCCAACATTTCCGTTATTGGCTCGTCAGTTTATGGTAGGGTACGTTTGGATACGTTACGTTTGGCTACGGAAGGTTAGGATAGATTTAACCTTTGTGCTCAACTCTCCTATTCGGCGGGCTTCCGTGCCCTACTCTCCTGTAATATGTCCTGCTGGGCTCTGGGGATGCCAGCAATATCTCTCGCGGCACGTTAGGTGGAGCTAGGTTACGTTTGGTCGTGTTATGATTTTTCATGTTAGGATAGCATATCTCTGAATTTCTGCTACTCACTGCTATTCGGTGCATTTCTGCTCTCTATTGCGCTCTAGCATGTTCTCCTTGGCAATGGGTAGCAGTTATGTTCTCGGCACTTTAGTTTGAGTTAGGCTACGTTCGGTTAGGTAATGCTAGGATAGGTTATGCCAGGATATCTTCAACTTTTGTGCTATGCACTGCAATGCGGTGGGTTCCTGCGCTCTGCTGTTCTCCAGTGCTTTCTGCTTGGCGCTGGGGAGGGCAGCGATAGTGTCTTCGGCACTTTAGGTTGGGTTCGGTTACGTCCGTTTATGTTACATTTGGTTAGGTTGGGATAGGCTGGCTATGACTTTTGTGCTATACACAGCGTTTCTATGGATTTCTGCGCTCTTCTCTCCTCTAATATTTTCTGCTTGGCTCTGGGGAGGGCAGCTATAGAGGTCTCGCAACTTAAGGCTGTGTTGTGTCAAGTTTGGATACGTTACTTTTGAATAGCTCAGAGTGGGACTGTTTTGGATATTGTGTTGTACACAGCTATTCGGTGGTTTCTGCGCTCTACACTGCTCTAGCTTGTTCTGCTTCACCCTGGGGAGGCGAACAATTGTGGCCTCGGCACGTTATGTTGATGTAGGTGCCTATGATTACGTTACGTCTTGTGCGGTTAGAAACAATGGCTCTGGCTTCCGTGCTTTACACTGCATTTCGGCGGATTTCTGCGCCCTACTGTTCCCTAATATGCTCTGCATGGCTGCGTGGAGGCCAGCAATGGGGCTCCCGGTATGTTATGTTTAGTTAAGCCACGTATGGTGTATTTAGGCTAGATTAGACTTAGTTATGGTTGCTCTGACTTTTGCGATATACGCTTCTTTTCGGCGCCTTTCTGCACTCTACATAGCTTTATTGCACCCTGCCCGACTCTGTGTTGGGCAGCACAGGGGCCGTGGCACGTTACGTTGTGCTACGATACGCATGCTTAGGTTAGGTTAGGTAAAGCTTTGCTGGGATATCTTAGACTCTCGTGCTATACGCTGTTATGAGGTAGATTTCAGCGTCCTACTATCTTCTAATATGCTCTGCTTGGCACTGGGGAGGCCAGCAATCGTGGTCGCGGCACGTGACTTTGAGTTGTGTTACGTTTGGCTACGTTACGCTAGCTTGGTTCAGGTATGAACAGCATTGGCTTTTCGCTACACACTGCTATTCAATGGACTTCTGCGCTCTAAAATGCTCCATCTTATTCTGCTTTTCTCTGATGATGCCGGGAGTAGTGGTCGAGGCACCTTAGGTTGAGTTATGCCACGTCTGATTAGGTTGGGTTTGGCTATGCAATATCGCCAACTTTTGTGATATACTCCGATATACAGTGGATTTCTGCGCTCTAATAATTTCTGCTTGGATCTGGGGAGGCCAGTATTAGTGGTCTCTGCAAGTTAGGTTTAGTTACGCTACGTTCGGTTACTTTAAGTTAGGACAGGTTAGGTTAGGACAACTTTGGCTTTCGTGCTATACACATATATTCGGCGGATGTCTGCCTTCTAGTGTGCTGTGACATGTTCTGCTTGGTTCTGTGGTGACCAAAAACGGTGGTCTCAGCCCGTATGTGTGAGTTAGGTTGCGTTCCGTTAGGTTAGGTTGGGAAGGTTTGGCCAGGATTTCTTTGACTTTTGTGATATACACTGCTATTGCGTTAATTGCTATGACATACTGTGCTCTACTTCATTCTGGTTGGCTCTGTAAAGGCCAGGAGCAAAGGTCACGGTACGTCATGTCAAGCTATGCTACGTTTGGTTATGTTCGGTTTGGTCTGGTTTGGTCAGAATATCTACGGCTTTTGTGCAACTCACTGCAGTGCTGTGGATTTCTGCGCCCTACTGTGCTTTAGCACATTCTGCTCGCCTCTGTGGAAGCGAGCAATAGTGATTTCGGCGCGTTAGGTTGAGTTATTCTACGTTTGGTTACGTTAGGCTACGTCAGGTTAGTTTAGTGTATCACCGACCTTTGTGCTACACACTGCTATTCGGTGGACTTCTACGCTCTACGTTGCACATCTATACTCTGATCGACTCAGGGAGGAGAGCAGTAGTGGTCGCGACTCGCTAGGTTGTGTATTGTTACGTTTGACTATGTTAGGTTAGCTTATGTTTAGTAAGGATAGCTTCGACTTCCGTACTACACACTGCTATTCGGTGCATTTCTAAGCTCCACTGCGCTCTACAATATTCTGCTTGGCCCTGAGGAGTCCAGCAATGGTAGTCTCGGCAGGTTAGGCTGAGCTACGTCACGTTCGGTTAGGTTAGATTTGCTTGGTTTAGGCTAGGGTGGCTTTGACTTTCGCGCGATACACTGATATTCGGCGAATTACTGCGCTCTACATTTCTCTGCCATTCTCCGCTCGACTCTTTGGAAGTCAGCAATAGTCGCCGCGGCAAGTTGACTTGAGATATGTTACGTTTGGTTACGATACATTTCGTTAGGTTAGGACAGGATAGCTTTGACTTTTCGGCTATACAGTGCGATTCTATGGATTCCTGCGCTCTGCTCTGCTCTGTTATGTTCCGCTTGGCTGTGGGGAGTCCGGCAACAGTGTTCGCCGCACGTTAGGTTTAGTTAGGCTACGTTCGGCTATATTACGTTTGGCTAGGCTAGGAAGGAATAGCGTTGACTTCTGTGCTATACACTGCTCTTCGGCGTACTTTTCCGATCTACTGTGCTCTAATATGCTCTGTATGGCTCTGGGGTGGCCAGACGTTGTGGTCTGGCCTCGTTAACTTACGTTAGGTTACCTTCGGTTATATTACACTTGGATATGTTAGGATAGGTTATCTTTGGCTTTTGCGCTATACACTGCAACTCAGTGGAGTTCTACATACTGCATTGCCATACTATTCCCTGCTCGACTTTTTGCGCTATACACTGCCACTCAGTGGAGTTCTACATACTGCATTGCCATACTATTCCCTGCTCTACGCTGGAGAGTCTTGTAATAGTGGTCGCGGCGTGCTAGGTTTAGTTAGGCTGGCTTTGGTATGTTATGGAAGCTTTGGTTAGGTTCGGATTGTTTTGACTATCGTGCTATAGACTATTATACGGCGGACCACTGTGATCCAATGTGCTCTACTATATCCTGCTTGGCTCTGGGGATACCAGCAGCAGTGGTCGCGAAACTCTATGTGCAGCTGTCCTACGTTTGGTGAGGTTAGGTTGGGACGGCTTAGGTCAGGTTGTCTACGACTTTTATGCTATACACGTAGTGCTGTGGATTTCTGCGATCCACTGTGCTCTATTTTGTTCTGCTTGTCTCTGGGGTGGCCAGAAATAGTGGTATCGGCGATTTAGGTTTAGATATATTATGTTTCGATAGGTTAGGATAGGAAGGTTGTGTTAGGATTTCTTTGAATTTTGTGCTATACACTGCTATTCGGTGGATTTCTGCGCTGTACATTGCTCTACTATACTCTGAAGGTCTCTGGGGAGGCGAGCAATGGTGGTCGTGACACGCTAGCTGAAGTTATGTCATGTTTGGTTAAGTTAAGTTAGGCTACGTTTGGTTAGGGTTGCCTTGACTTTCGTGCTATACACTGTTATTCCGTGGATGTCTATGACCTACTGTGCTCTACCACATTCTGCTTGGCTCTGGAGAGGCCAGGGGCAGAAGTCACGGCACGTTATTTTGAGTCATACTACATTCGTTGGGGATAGGTTTCGCCAGGTTCGGCTAGGATATCTACGGCTCTTGCGCTACTCACTGCATTTCGGTGGGCTTCTGTGCCCCACTGTGTTGTAGTTCATTCTGCTTGTCCCTGTGGGGGCCAGCAATGGTGATCTCGCCGTGTTACGTCGTGTTAGGCTACGTTCTGATATGTTATGTTTGGCTAGGTTAGGATTGGTTACTTTCGACTTTGTGCTATTCCCTGCTGTTCGTTGGACTTCTGCGCCTTAATGGTGTTCGTTGCACGATAGGTCGAGGAAGTCTGCGTTTGGTTGGGTTATGTTAGTTTGGGTTAGGTTTGGATAGCTTAGGCTTTTCTGCCCTTCACTGCGATGATACGGATTGCTGCGCTCTAATCTCCTCTATTATATTCTGCTTGGTTCTGGGGAGGCAAGCTGTAGTGGTCGCGGCACAATGGCTCTGGTTATGTTATGTTCCGCTGTATTACGGTCGGTTAGGTTCGGGTGGGGTAGGTTTAACTATTGTGCTGTGTAGCTTCATTCCGTGGGTTTCTACATTCTACTCTGCTCTGGCACGTTCTTCTTGGCTCTGTGAAGGCCAGCAAAAAAGGTCTCGGCAAGTTAGTATTGGTTATGTTACGATTAGTTTGGTTAGGCTGGATAGGATTTGGTGAGGATAGTTTATACTTTTGCGCTATAAACTGCTATTCAGTGGACTACTGCGATCTACACTTCTCTAGTACGTTCAGCATGACTCTGGGGAAGCCAGCAGCTGTGGTCTCGGCAAGCTATGTTGAGGTAGGTTACGTTTGGTTACGATAAGCTTGGTTCGGATAGGACACGATTGCTTTGACTTTTGTGCTATGCACTGCTCTTCGGCGGATTTCGGCGCCCTGCTGTGCGCTAATATGATCTGCTTGGGTGTGTGGGTGCCAGCAATGGTGGTCTCGGCATGTTAGGTTCAGTTATGTTACGCTTGGCTTGGATAGGTTAGGTTAGGTGTGGTCAGGGTAGCTTTGTCTATTGTGCTATACACTGCTATTCGGTGGATTTCTGCATTCTACTGTGCTCTAGTATGTTCTGCATGGGTACGGAGAGGCCAGCAATAGTGTTCTCTGCAGGTCGTGTTGAGATATGTTACGTTCGGTATGTTTAGGCTATTTAGCGTTAGACGTGGGTAGCCATCACTTTTCTGATATACAATGCTGTTCTATGTGTTTCTGCTCACAGCTTCTCTCTAATATGATCTTCTTGGCCCCATTTACACCAGAAACACTGGTCGCGTCACGTTAAGTTTAGTTAGGTTACGTTTGGTTATGCTAGGTTTCGTCGTGTCAGGTTAGGATAGCTTTGACTTTTGTGCTGCACATGTGCTCTACAATGTTTTGCATGCATTTGTGGAGGCCAGAAGTAGTGGTCGCGGCACGTTAGGTTGAGTTGCGTTACGTTCGCTTAGGTTACGTAAGGATAGATTTGTCTACTGCAGCTTTGACTTTTGCTCTACACGCTGGTGTCCGGCCGATCTCTGCGCTGTGCATTGCTCTAACACATTCTGCATCTCTCTGTGAAGGCCAGAAACGGCGGTCTCGGCACGTTAAGTTGTGTTAGCTTATGATTCGTTAGGTAAGGCTAGTTAGGGTTTGGTCAGGATAACTTTTACTTTTCTGCAATACACTGCCCCTCTACGGACTTCTGCGCTCCCCGTCTCCTCTAATATGTTCTGCTTGGCTCGGATGTGGCCAGAAATACTGGTCGCGATACGTTGGGTGTAGTTAGATTTCCCTTCGGCTGGGTTCGGTAGGGTTGCGAAGGTCAGGATAGCTTTGACTTTTGTCCTTTACACTGCTATTCCATGGATTTCTTCACTCTAATCTCCTGTAGTATGTTCTGCTATGCTCTGGGAATGCCAGCAATTGTGCTCGCAGAGCGTCATATTGGGCTACGTTACGTTTGGTTTTGTTAGGTTAGTATATGTTTGGCTAGTGTAGCTTCGACTTTTGTGCTGTACACTGCCATTCGATGGATTTCTACGCTTTGATCTCATCTAATATATTGCGCATGTCTCTGGGGAGGCCATGACATGTAGTCGCCTCACGTTAGTTAAGTTAGGTTACCCTTGGTCAGACTAGGTTAGGTTGGGTTGTGTTAAGGTGGCTTTGCCATTTTTGCTGTAAACTGCTATTCTATGGATTTCTGCGCCCCACTCTGCTGTAATACTTTCTGCTTGGCCCTGTGCAGGTCAGCAATGTTGGTCGCGTCGTGTTAGGTTGTGTCAGATTACGTTTGGCTAGGCTAAGTTGGGCTGAGTTAGTTTAGGGTTGCTGTGTCCTTCGTGCTACACATCGCTAACCTATGGATTTCTGCTCCCTACTGTGCTCTTTCACATTCTGCATGTCTCCGTGGATGGCAGCAATAAATGTCGCGGCACGTTATGTGGAGGTATGTTACTTTCAGTTAGGTTAGGTTAGGATATCATTTGTATCGATAGCATTGTCTTTTGTGCTATACACCTCTACTCAGTCGATTTCTTCTCTCCACATTGCTGTAGTATATTCTGCTAGGCTCTGGAGAGGAAAGCAACCGCTGTCTCGCCAGATTAGTTTGAGTTAGATTAGGTTTGCTTATGTTCGGCTTGTCTGGGTTAGGTTAGGATAGCCTCGACTTTTCTACTCTCCACCGCTAATCGATGGATATCTGCGATCTACCCTCCTCTAATATGCTTACCATGTCACTTGGGACGCCAGCAATGGCGGTCGCGGCACATTTTGATGAGTTTTGTTACGTTAGGGAAGTTCAGATTAGTTTGCGTTAGGCTAGGGTTGCTTCGACTTTTCTGCTAAACATTGCCGTTCTATGGATATCAGCGCTCTGCTCTCCTCTAATATCTTCTGCACGGCGCCGTGGAAGCCAAAAATTGTGGTCGCTGCCCGTTAGGTTGAGTTATGTTACGTTTTGTCGTGATAGGTTAGGATACGTTTGGTTAGTATAGACATGACCTTTGTGCTATACACTGCTCTTCTGCGGTTTGCTGCGCACTACTATACTCTATCGTATTCAGCATGCCCCTGGGGACGCCTGCATTTGTGGTCGCGATGCGTTATGCTGAGTGAAGTTACGTCCGGTTAGGTTAGGCAGGTTTGGTTTAGGCTAGGATAAGTTTGACTTTCCTGCAATACACTGCTTCTCTATGGATTTCTGAGCTATGCTGTCCTCTAGCATGTTCTTCTTGGCTCCGGGGCGGCCAGAAATTGCGGCCGCGGCAAATTAGGTTGAGGTTCGTTAGGTCTGGCTATGTCTGGTTATGTTGTGCTAGGTTAGGGTAGCTTCGACTTTTGTTCCGAACATTGACATTCTATGAATTTCTACGCTCTACTTTCCTCTAATACGTTCTGCCCGGCTAATAGTAAGCCAGCAACGGCGGTCTCAGCACGTTAGATTGAGATATGTTCCGTTTGGTTATATTTGGTTAGTATGTGTTAGATTAGAGTAGCTTCGGCTTTCTTTTATGCACTGCTTATCTGTGGTCTTCGCCGATTTACTCTACTCTAATATGTTCTGCAAGTCTCTTGGGACGTTAGCCGTAGTGGTCGCTGCACGTTACGTTGAGTTATGCTGCGTTCGGAAAGTTCAGGTTAGTTTGTTTTAGGCCAGGGTACCTTTGACTTATCAGCTATACACGGCTATACTATGGATTCCTGCACTCTGCTCTCCTCTAATGTACCCCGCCTGACTCTGGAGAGGCCACCAGTTGTGGTCGTGGTACGTTAGGATGAGTAACGTTACCTTCTGTCTAGGTTCGGTTAGGTTGGGATAGGGTACGATAGCTTTGACTTTTGCACTTTGCACTGCTATTCCAAGGATTTCTGTGCCCTACTCTCCTCTAATATGTTCTGCTTGGCTCTGGGGAGGCCGGAAATATCGATCGAAGCCAGTAAGGTTTTGTTATGGTACGCTTCGCTGTCCTACGTGAGGCTGTGTTTGGTTAGGATAGCTTCGTCTGTTGAGCTACACACTGCTATACCATGGATTTCTGCGCAATGATCTCATCTAATATGTTGCGAATGTCTCTGGAGAGGCCCTGAAGTGTGGCCGTCTCGCGATAGTTACGTTAGGTTGCTTTTGATCTGGTTAGGTTAGGTTGGGTTATGATAGGATGGTTTTGACTCTTCTGCTGCACACTGCTATTCTATGGGTTTCTGCGCTCTACTGTCCTCTAATATGCTCCTCTCGACGCTGGGAAGCCCAGAAATAGTGGTTGCCGTAGGTTTGGTTGAGTTATGTTTGGTTATTTTAGGATGGGATACATTAGGAGAGGAAAAGATCGACTTTTGTCCTCTAGTACACCCTTCTTGTCTCTAAGCGCGCCAGCAATAGTGGTCTCGTCGCGTTAGGTTGTGTTAGGTGACGTTTGGTTATGTTACGTTTGGCTAGGTTTGGATAGGATGTTTTGACTTTAGTGCCTTAAACTCCTGTTCCGTTAATTTCTATGACATACTGTGCTCTACTACATTCTGCTTCGCTCCGTGAATGCCACGAGCAGAGGTCACGGTGCGTCATGTTGAGCTATGCTACGTTTGGTTAAGTTAGGTTTCGTCTGGTTAGATTAGTATATATACGGCTTTCGTGCTACTCACTGCAATGATGTGGATTCCTGCGCCCCACTGTGCTCAAGTACATTCTGCTTGTCTCTGTGGAGGCCAGAAATAGTGGTCTCGATGCGTTCGGATGTGTTATTCTACGTTTGGTCAGGTTAGGTTACGACAGGTTAGTATAGGGTAACATAGACTTTTCTGACACACACTGCCATTCGGTGGGTTTCTGCGCTCTACGTTGCGCATCTATACTCTGCTCGTCTCAGGGGAGACGAGCAATAACGTTCGCAGCACGTTAGGTTGGGCTACGTTACGTTAGGATAGGTTAGGTTAGGCTAGGTTTGGCCGGGATGTCTTTGACTTTTGCTATATGGAATGCAATGCGGAGGATTTCTGCTACCTACAGTGCTCCTGTATATTCTGCTTGGTTTTGCGGAGGCCAGCAATAGTGATCTCGGCTGGTTAGGTTTTTTTAGGCTACGTTCGACCATGTAACGCTTGGTTACTTTAGGAGAGGGTAGCTATGACTATTGCGCTATGCACTGCGATTCCATGGGTTTCTGCGCTCTACCCTAATCTAATAAGCTCTTCTTCGCTGTAGCGAGGCCAGCAGGAGTGGTCGCGGCACGTTAGATTTAGTTAGGTCACGTTTGGTTATGTTATGAGAGGGTAGCTCTGTCTTTTGCGTTATACACCAGTATTCGGTGGATTTCTGCGCTAACCGTGGTCGATTATGCTCTGCTTGGCTCTGTGGAGGTCAGTAATACTGGTCGCTGCGCGTTGCGTTGAATCATATTGCCTTTGGTTTTGTTAGGTTTGCTTAGGTTTGGTTAGGGTTGCTTCGACTTTCATGCTATACATTGCTATCCGGTGGATTTCTGCGCACTGCTGTGCCCTAGTTCATTCTGCTTGTCTCTGTGGAGGCCAGCGATGTTGGTCTGGTCATGTCAGGTTGAGTTATGTTACGTTTGCCTAGGTTGGGATAGACTACTTAGACTTTGTGTTTTACATTGCTATTTCGTGGATTCTTGTGATACACTATGCACCACTTCATTCTGGTCGGCTCTGGGGAGGCCACGAACAGTGGCCGCGGCAGGATGGTTTTAGTTACGTTTCGTTCCGCTAGGTAAGGTTAGGAATGTTTCGTCAGGATTTCTTTGACATTTGTGGTATACACTGCTATTCGGTGGATTTCTGCGCTCTACCGTGCCCTAGTATGCTTTAGGTGGCTGTAAGGAGGCCAGTAATAGTGGTTTCGGCTCGTTAGGTTTCGTTACTCTTCGTCCGCTTAGCTTAGGTTAGGTCTGGTTCGGTTAGAATATCTTTGACTTTTGTGCTATATGCAGCCGTTAGAAGGCTTTCTGCGCACTACTCTCCTCTGAAATGCTCTGCTTGACTCCGTGGATGCCAGCAAAACTGACCGCGGCTCGTTAGGTTGAGACATATTACGTTCGGATGGGTTAGGTTTGGCTAGGTTTGGTGAGTATAGACTTGACTTTTGTGCTATAAACTGCTACTCGGCGGATTCCTGCGCTCTACATTGCTCTACTCTGCTCTCCTCGACTCTAGTGAGTCCAGCAATAGTGGTCGTGGCACGATAGGTTTTGCTATGTTACGTAAGGTTAGGTTAGGTTAAGTAACTTTGTTCTGGGCAGCTTTGACTTTTGTGCCATACACAGCACTTCAGTGGCCTTCTGCGCTCCGCTGCGGTATAGTGTATTCTGCTTGGCTGTGGGGAGGCCACCAATGTCGGTCCCTACACTTTAGGTTGAGTTTAGCTACACTTTATTATGCCATGTTTGGTAAGGTCAGGATAGTTAGTGTTCTCGGTACGCTAGGTAGAGTTGGATTACGTTTGTTATGTTACGATTGGTTAGGTTAGGGAAGGATAGCTTCCACTTTTGTGCTATACGCAATTATCCGGGTGATTCCTATGATCTACCGTGCTCTACTACATTCTGTTTGGCTCTGGGGAGAACGGGAGCAGAGTTCGCGGCATGTCATATTTAGTTATGCCACGTTTGGTTAGGTTAGGTTAGGTAAGCTTGGGTAAGTTTACCTACGGCCTTTGTGTTACTCACTGCAGTGCGGTGTATTCCTGCCCTCCGATGTGCTCTTGTACTCTCTACATGTCTCCGTGGGCGCCAGCAATGTTGGCCTCGTCATGTTAGGTTGAGCTATGTTACGTTTGAATATGCTACGTTTGGTAAGGTCAGGAGAGGCTACTTTGACTTTTGTACTATTCACGGCTATACGGTGGATCTCTGCGCTCTAATGTGCTCCAATATGCCCTGCTTGGCACTGGGGAGGCCAGCAATATTGTTCTCGATTGTTTATTTGCACTACGTTCGGGTAGGTCAGGTACGGTCGGGTTTGGTCGGGATACGTTTGTCTATTGCCCTATACACCGCAATTTGGCGGACTTCTGCGCCCTGCTGTGCCCTAGTATACTCTGGTGGTTCTGGGGCGTCCAGAAATTGTGATCTCGTCATGTTAGGTTGAGTTAAATTACGTTTGGATGGGTTTGGTTATGTTAGGTTTTGTTAGGTTAGCTTTGTCTTTTGTGCTATACATTGACGAACGGTGGATTCCTGTGCTGTAGGTTGCTCTACTATGCTTTGCTTGTCTCTGGGGAGGTCAGAAATACTGGTTTAGGTACGTTAGGTAGAGCAATGTTACGTTCGGTTAGGTTAGGTTTGTTTGGGTTAGAATATGATTACTTTGACTTTTGCGCTCTACACTGCAATGCGGTGGATTTCGGCGCTCTGCTGCGCCCTAGCACGTTCTGCGTGGGCTCTGTGGATTCCAGTATTTGTGTTCTCGGCCCGTTATTTCTATTTATTCTTGGTTCGGGCAGGTTAGGTTAGGCCGAGTTCAGTTAGGATATCCTTGACTATTGTGAGTTCTTCTGCAATTTGGTGGCTCTCTGCGCTCTACAATGCTCCAGTATGTGCTGCATGCTTCCGTGGGGGCTAGCAATACTGGTCTCGGCACGTCAGGTTGTGTTAAGCCACTTTCGGCTATGTTACGTTTGGTTAGGTTAGGAGGGGATAGCATTAACATTTGTGCTGCACTCTGCTGTTCGGTGGATTTCAGCGGTCTGCTGTTCACTAACATGTTCTGCTCGGCTGCGGGGGACAGGACTTGTGGTCTAGTCATGATAGGTTGTGTTAGGTTACGTCTGATAGGATAGGTAAGGACTGGTTAGGTCAGGATATGTTTGACTTTCGTGCCATACACTGCAATGCGGCTGATTTCTGCCCTCTGCTTTGCTCTGGGGAGGTCAGCAATAAGGGTCTCGGCACGTTAGGTTGAGCTATGATGCTTGCGGTTGTGCTAAATTGGGTGAGGTTAACATACGATGGTTTAGACATTTGTGCTATACACTGCTGTCCGCGGATTTCGGCGCTCAACTGTCTTCTAGTATTTTCCGCTTGGCACTGGGAACGCCAGCAGCAGTGGTCGCGGCACGTTACGTTGCGTTATGCAATGCACGGTTAGGTTAGGTTAGGTCAGGTTAAGCTGGGCTATCTTCGACTTTTGAGCTATCCACTACAATGCGGTGTCTTACTGCGCTACTGCACCCTACCGCATTCTGCTTGTCTCCGTGTAGGCCTGCAACAGCGGTCCCGTTATGTTAGGTATTCTTAGGTTACGTTTGGTTACGTTACGTTTGGCTATCTTAGAATATGCTACTCAGAAACTTGTGCTGTACTCAGATATTCGGTGGATTTCTGCGCTCTAATGTGCTCTAGTATGCTCTGCTTGGCTCTACGAAGCCCATCAGTGGATGTCGCGGCATGTTATGTTGAGTTACGCTCCGTTTGGGTAAGTTAGGTTAGCTCAGGGTGGGTTAGGGTACCTTACACTTTTGCGCCACGCACTGCAATGCGGTGAATTTCTATGCTCTTCTGTGCTCTGATATAATCTGCATGGCTTTGGGGAGGCCAGAAATAGGGGTCGCGGAAGCTATTTTGAGCTTTGTTACGTTAGGTTATGTTACGATAGTCTATGTTGGGATATGATATCTTCGTCTTTTGTGCTATACACTGCAATGCGTCGGATTCATGCGCTCTACTGTGCTCTAATAAGTTCTCGTCGGCTCTTGGGATACCGGCAATAGTGGTCTCGGCACGTTAGTTTGTGTTATGTTAAGCTTGGTCATGTCAGGTTTGGATAAGCTCGGTCAGATTATCTTCGACTTTCGTGCTACACACTGCTATTCGGAGCATTTCTGCGCTCTGCAGTGCCCTACAGTATTCTGCTTGGCCCTGAGCACGCCAGCAATATTTGTCTCGGCACGTTATGTTGTGCTATGTTACGTTTCGTTATGTTAGGTTAGGTTATGTTCGGTAAGGGTAGCTTTGACTTTCTCGCTATACACTGTTGTTCGTAGGATATATGCGCACGACAGTGCTCTACTGCGTTCCGGTTGCCTGTAGGCAGTCCAGCAATAGTGGTCGCGGCATGTAATGTTGTGGCAGACTACGTACCGTTGTGTTACGTTTTCCTGGGTTAGGTCTGGAGAGCTATGAATTTTGTGATATACATTGCGATTCGATGGATTTCTGCGATCTACTGCCCTTTGACATGTCCTGCACGTCTCAGGGGAGGCCAGCAATGTTTGTCTCATCACGTTATATTGAGTTACACTACGTCCGGTATGGTTAGGTTGGAACAAGTTAGGACAGGATATGCTAGACTACTGTCCTGTACACTGCAATATGGACGATTTCTGCGCCCCGCTGTTCTCTAATATATTCTGCTAGGATCTGGAGGGCCAGCAATTTTGTTCTCGGCACGTTTGGTTGCGCTTAGCTACGTTTGCCCATGTTACTTTGGTTAGGCTGGGATAGAATAGCTTAGACTTTTGTGCCATACGCTGCCACGCGGTGGATTTCTGCGCACTGCTGGGTCCTAATATGCTATGCTTGGCTCTGGCACGGCCAGCAATAATAGTCTCGGCACGTTAGTTTAATTTACGATACCGTTCATTGGGTTAGGTTAGGGAGGATTGCTTAGCGTTTCTTTGGCCTTTGTGCTATACACTGCCATTCGGTGGATCTACGCGCCCCGCATTGCTCTGCTATACTATGGTCCTCTCTGGGGAGGCCAGCATAGCGGCCGTGACACTTTATTTAGAGCTGGATTATGATTGGTCAGGCCAGGTGAGGCTAAGTTTAGCAATGATGGTTTTGACTTTCGTGCTATACACAGCTTTTCGGTGGATAACAGTGATCTATAGTGCTCTGCTATATTCTACATGGCCCAGGGGAGGCCAGCGATAGTGGTCGAGGCACATCATGTTGAGCCAGGGTACGATTGATTTGTTTACGTTTGGTTATGTTTGGCGAGGATGGCTTCGACTTTCGTGATGTACGCTATTTTCCGGTGGGTTCTTGTCGTCTGCTGTGCCCTACTGTATTCTGCTTGTCTCTGGGAAGGTCAGGAGCAGTGGTCGGGGGGACGTTACGTTCCGTTGGGCTATGTTTGGTTAGGTTAGGTTAGGATAAGTTTGGTCGGGATGGCCTTGACCTTTTCGCTATACGCTGCTCTGCGGTGGATTCTTGTGATCTACTGTGCTATACTACATTCTGCTTTGCTCTGGGAAGGCCAGGACGTCATATTTCGTTCCGCGACGTTCGGTTATGTTATGTTGTGACAGGTTAGGTTAGGTTATCTACGGCATTTGTGCTATTCACTGCAATGCGATGGGTTTCTGCGCACTACTGTGGTCTAGTACATTCTGCTTGCCTTTATGGAGGCCAGCAAGAGAGGTCTCGTCATATTAAGTTGAGTTAGGTCACGTTCGGTTATGTTACGTTTGGCTAGGTTTGGACATGCAACCTCGTCTTTGTGCTATACATCACTATTCGGTGTGCTTCTGTGCCCCAATTTGCTCTAAAATGCTCTGCTTGTCTCAGGGGTGGCCCCTAATGATAGTTTCGGCACGTTAGGTTGAGTAAGTTTACGTTTCGTTAGGGTAAGTTAGGATTGCTTGGTTAGGATTTCTTTAACCTTTGCGCTATACACTGCTCCGCGGTGGATTTCTGCGCTCTACATAGCTCTACTGCGTTCTGCTTGGCTCTGGGTATGCCGGTAGCAGTGGTCGCGGCTTTATGTTCCGTTATGCTACGTTTGGATATTATAGGTTGTGCCGGGTTACGTTAGGATAGCTTCGACTTTTGTATCGTAAACTACTATTGAGTGGACACCTGCGCTTTACATTGCTCTACTATACCCTGCTGGACTCTGCGGAGCCGAGCAATAGCGGGCGCGGCACGTCGCGTTAAGTTATGCTGCGTTTGACTATGTTAAGTACGGCTGTGTTAGGATATGCTAATTTTGCTTTTGTGTTTTACCCCCCTCTTCGCTGGATTTCTGCGCTTTACAGTGCTCTAGTACATTCTGCTTGCCTCCGTATGGTCTAGCAATAGTGGTCTCGTCACGTTAGCTTGACTTATGTTACGTTTGGCTAGGGTAGGATATGTTACTATGACCTTTGCCATATTCCTTGCAGTTCGGTTGCTTTCTACGCTCTATTGTGCTCTAATATGCACTGATTGGCTCTGGACGGGGCAGCAATATGCGTGCCGTCATGTTCCGTTGTGCTACACTACGTTGGGATAGGATAGGTTCGGTCAAGTCGGGCCAGGATGTGTTTGACTTTTGCGCTATAAACTGGAATGCGGTGGATTTCTGCGCTCTGCTGTGCTCTGACATATTCTGCTTGGCTCTCGGGTAGCCAGAAATAGTGGTCACGGCTCTTTGGTTTGAACTAAGTTACGTTCGGTTATGTTACGTTTGGTGATCGTATGAGAGGACAGTTCAGGCTTTTGTTCTATAAACTGGCATCCGGGGATTTCTGCGCTCTCCTATGTGCTAACATTTTCTGCTTGGATCTGGTGTATGCCACCAATAGTAGTCTCGACTCTTTAGGTTGAGTTAGGTTACTCTAGGTTAGGTTAGGCCACGCCCGTTCGGGGTGAGCTAGATTTTCGTCTATACACTGCTATTAAGAGGATTTCTGCCCTCTACTGTGACCTCATTTCTTCTGCTTAGCCCAGGGAACGCCAGCAGCATTGGTCTCGGCACGTTAGGTTGAGCTATGTTACGTGCTGTTAGTACAGGTTAGGTTAAGGTCGGTAAGGGTAGTTTCAACTTACGTGATTTACGCCGTTGTTCGGCGGATTTCTGCGATCTACTGTGCTCCAGGATGTTCGGCTTGTCTCTGGGGAGGCCAGAAACAGTGATCTCGGCACGCTAGGTTGAGTTAGGTTACTATAGGCTTGGCAAGGCTATGATACGTTTGGTCAGGACGGCTTTGACTTTTGTGATGTACTCGGCAACGCGGTTGATCTTTTTCACTGCATTTCACTGCTAGCATCTGCTTGTATCTGGGGGGGGGCAGCAATAGCCGACGTGAAACGTTTGGTTGTGATATGTTACGGTTCGTTGGGATAGGTTAGGCTATGTTTGGTTACGATTGCCTTGACCCTTGTGCTATACGCTGCTATTCTCTTGATATCTGCACTCTTCTTTGCTGCACTAGCACCTGCTTGTCTCCGGGGAGGCCAGCAATTGTGGTTGTGGCACGTTTGGCTGGCTCAGGTTACGTTTGTTTCTGTTAGGTTATGATATGTTTGGTTAGTATGGCTTTAACTTCTATGCTATACACAGCATTTCGGTGGATTTCTGCGCCCTACCGTGCTATAGAATGTACTGCTTGTTTCTCGGAGGACGGCAATAGTGGCCTCTGCACGTTACCTTGAGCTTGTCTGAGTTTGGTTAGGTTACGTTTCGTTATGTTAGGATATGGTAGCTTCGACTATTGTGCTATGCACTGCGATTCTATGGATATCTGCGCTCTACTCTACTCTAACATGTTCTGCTTGCCTCTGAGGAGATCAGCAATAGTGGTGTACGCACGATAGGTTGTGCTATGTTCCTTTGGTTATGTTACGCATGGTCGGGTGAGGATAGGATAGCATTGACTTTTGTTCGATACTCTGCTCTTCGGTCGATATCTGCGCTCTGCATTGCTCTACCAGCATCTGCTTTTCTCTGGAAGCTCAGCAAAACTATTCTCTGCACCTAATGCCCACGTTCGGGTAGGTTAACCTAGGACAGGTTGCTTTATGGTACCTTCCACTTCAGTGATATACACTGCAATGAGGTGGATCACTGCGCTCTACTTTGCTGCATTATGCTCTGCCTGGCTCTGGGGAGGATAGCGACAGTGGTCTCGGCAAGTTTGTTTGAGTCAAGCTACCTTCGCTTATGTTACGTATGGTTACGGTAGGATAGGGTAACTCCGACTATTGTGCTATGCACTGTGATTCAAGGGATTCCTGCACTCTACTCTCCTGTAGTAGGCTCTACTTGGCTCTGGCGAGGCAGCAATATTGTCCTCAGCACGTCAGGGTATGTTAGGTTACGATCGGTTACGTTGCGCTTTGCTAGGTTAGGGCAGGGTAGCTTAGACTTTTGTGCTGCACGCCGCTCTTCGGTGGATTTCTGCGCCCCATATTGCTCTACTATTCTCTCCTCGCCTCTCGTGAAGACAGCAATTGGGGCCTTCACGTTAGGTTGAGTTAGATTACATTCGGTCATGCTGTGTTTCGCTGGGATAGGCTGACATAGCTATAACTTTTGTGCTACACACTGTTATTCAATGAACCTGTGCTCTCTACGTGCGCTGTTACACTGTGGTTGTGTCTGTGAACGCCAGGAATAGTGGTCGCGGCAAGTTAGGTAGGGTTACGTTCAGTCCGGTTAGGCTACGTTTAGTTATGTTTGGTCGGGATAGCTGTTACTTTTTCCCTGTACTCTGCTATTCCGCCAATTTCAGCAGCCTACGTTACTCTTTTATACTCTGCATGGCTCTCGTGAGGCCAGCAGTGGTGGTCGTGGCACCCATGGACGTGTTACGTTACGTTTGGTTATGTTACGTTTGGTCAGGTTAGGATTGGGCATCTCTGTCTTTCCCGCCGTACACTGCGATTCTATGGTCTTCTGCTGTGTACTCTCCTCTAATATGTTCTGCTGGGATCGGGAGAAGCCAGCAATAGTGGTGGCAGTATGTTAGGTAGAGTTTGGTTACTTTTGGCAATGTTACGATTGGTTATGTTGGGACACGATAGCTATGACTTTTGCGCTATGCACAGCTATTCGGAGGGTTTCTGCCCTCTATTGTGCTATAATATGCTCTGCTTGGCACTGGGGTGGCCAGTAATAGTGGTCTCGGCATGTCAGGTTGAGTAAGTTTACCTTTCGTTAGGTTAGGTTTGGAAGGCTCGGTTAGGATTTCTTTAGCTTTTGCGCTATACAATACCATTCGTAGGATCTCTGCACTCTAATGTGCTCTGATAAGCTATGCTTTGGGCTGAATAGGCCAGCAGTATTGGTCTCGTCACGTTATATCGTGTTACGTTACGTTTGGATAGGTTAGGTCAGGTTGTGATTGGGTCTCTTCGGCTTCTGTGCCACTCATTGCAATGCGATTCATTTCTGCGCACTACTGCGCTCTAGTACATTCTACCTGCCTCTGCGGAGGCCAGCAATAGTTGTCTCCTCATGTTAGGCTGTGTTAGGTTACGTTCAGGCATGTAACGTGTGGCTAGGTTAGGATATGCTTCTATGACTTTTGTGCTTCACACTGCTCTGCGGTGGGCTCCTGTAATCTACTGCGCTCTACTACACTCAGCTTGGCTATGGTGAGGCCAGGTGCAATGGTCGATGCACGATATGTTGAGCTATGATTGATTAGGTTATGTTAGGGCAGGTTCAGGTAGGATACCTACGGCCTTTGCGCTATTCGCTGCAATGAGTTTCATTCCTGCGCTATGCTGTGTTCTGGTAGATTCTTCTTGCCTCTGTGCAGGCCAGCAGTGGCGGGCACGTCAAGTTAGGTTTAGTTATGTTACGCTTGGTCATGTCACGTTTGGCTGGGTTTGAATATAATGTACCGGCTTTTGTGTTTCACACAGCTATTCGATGGATTTCTGAGGTCTAATGTGCTCTAATGTGCCCTGATTGCTGTGGAGAGGCCAGAAATATATGCCTTTCCACGTCATGCATAATTACACTACGTTTGGATAGGTAAGGAAAGGTCAGGCTATGTCAGGGTATGTTTGACTTCTACGCTGTACACTGCAACGAGGGGGACTTCTGTGCTCTGCTGTTATCCAGCATTTCATCTAGGCTCTGGACAGGCCAGCAATAGCCTTCTCGGCACGTTAGTTTCAGTTAAGCTATGTTTGGATATGTTACGTTTGGATATGTTGTCGGCGAATTTCTGTGCTCTATTGAGCTCTGATACGCTATGCTTGGGGTTGAACGGGCCAGCAGTATTGGTATCGTCACGTTATGTTTTGTTACAACACGTTTCGTTAGGTTAGGTTTGGTCAGGCTATAGTAGGATATCTTCGATTTCTGCGCTATGCACTGCGTTGCGGTGGATTTCGGCGCACAACTGTGCTCTAGTGCAGTCAGCTTGTCTCTGTGGTGGCCAGAAATAGTTGCCTAGACATGTTAGGTTGAGGTACGGTACGTATGGGTATGTCGCGTTTGGCTAGGTTAGGATAGGCTACTTTGACTTCTGTGCTATTCTCTGCTGTTCGGTAGATTTCTGCGTTCTAACGTGCTCTAGAGTGCTCTGTCCGGCTCTGGGGATGCCAGCAATATGTTCCTCGTCACGTTATATTTTGATACACTACGTTTGGACAGGTTAGGTATGGTCATGTTATGTCAGGGTATGCATAACCTTTGTGCCATACACTGCTCTTCTGTAGATTTCTGCGCTATACATTGGTCTACTATACTCTGCTCGACTCTGCGGTGGCGAGCAATAGTGATCGTGGAATGTCATGATGTGTTAGGATTGCGTTTGGTTAGGTAAAGTTAGGAAAAGTTTGGTCAGGGTATAAACGACTTTTGCACTATACACGGTTATACGGTGGATTACTGTGACCTGCAGTGCTCTGCTATATTCTGCTCGGATCAGCGGAGGCCAGGAGTCGTCGGCGCGGCACGTTATGTTGAGCTATGCTACGTTCGGGTGTGTTAGACTATGTCAGGTAAGGTTCGGGTATCTTCAACTTCTGTGCTATTCACTGCAATGCGGCCGACTACTGCGCACTGTTGTGCTCTAGTACATTACGCTTCTATCTGTGGGGCCAGCAATTGTGGACTCGTCATGCTAGGATGAGTTTGGCTACGTTTGGATGTGTTATGTTTTGCTAGGTCAGGATAGGCTACTTTTGAATTTTGTGCTGTTCCCTGCTATTCGGTGGGTTTATGCGCTCTAATGTGATCTAATGTGCTTTGCTTTGCTCTGGGGTGGCCAGTGATAGTAGTCTCGGTACGTTAGTTTGAGTAAGGTTACATTTCGTCAGGTTAGGTTACCTTATTTACGACTATTCTTCTGTTCACTGCAATGCGGTGGGTTTCGGCGCACTACCGTGCACTAGTACACTCTGCTCGTACCTGTGGGGGCAGCAATAGTGGTCTCGTTATGTTAGGTTGAGTTAGCTTGAGTTTAGATATGTTACGTTGGGTTAGGTTAGGAGACCATACTTTGACTTTCGTGCTGTGCTCTGATATTCCGCAGATTTCTGCGCTCTAGTGTGCCCTAATTTGCTCTGCATGGCACTGGGGTGGCCAGTAATTGTGGCCTCGGCACATTAAGTTGAGATAGGCTACGCTTGATTAGGCTGCGTCAGACTATGGTTGGTCAGGGTAGCTTTGACTTTCGTTCTATACACTGTTATTCCGGGGGAATTCTGGGACATAGTGTTTCCTACTACAATCTGCTTGGCTTTGGGGAGACCAGCAACAGTGGTCTCGGTACGTTACTTTGAGCTATGCTACGTTCGGTTATGTTAAGTTTGGTGAGGTTAGGGTACAATAGTTTAGTCTTTCGTGCAGTTCACTACTATCCGTGGATTCCTGCGCTCTACCGTATTCTGATATATTCTGCTTGGCTTCTGGGATGCCAGCAATAGGGGTCTCTGCACGTTAGGTTGAGTGAAGTTACGTTTCGTTAGGTTAGGTCAAGAAGGTTCGGTTAGGGTTTCTTTGACTCTTGTGCTACACGATGCTACTGCAAGGATTTCTGCGCCCGACGTTGACCTAGTATTCGCAGCTCGAACCTGTGGAGGCGAGAAATAGTGGTCGTGGTGCATCAGCTTGAGCTACGTTACGTTTGGCTTGGTTAGGTTATGTTATGTATGGTCATGGTAGCTTTGACTTTCGTGCTATACACTGTTATCAGGTGAATTTCTGTGATCCACTGTGCTCTCCGACATTTTGCGTGGATATGGGGAAGCCAGTATTAGTGGTCCCGGGACGTTATGATGAGCTATGCTACGCTTTTTGTTGTAGGTTAGGAGAGGTTAAGTTAGGATATGTTCGACTTTTGTGCTATACACTGCTATTCGGAGGATCCCTGCGATCAGCATTGCTCTACTGAAATCCGCTCTACCGTGGAGGGGCGAGCAGTAGTGGCCGCGGCACGTTGCATTGAGATACGCTACGCTAGGTTGGGTTAGGTTATGTCTGGTTAAGTTAGGATATCTTCGACTTGTGTGCTACTCCCTGCAATGCGGTTGATTCCTGCGCACTACAGTGCTCTACTATACTCTGTTTGGTCCTGTGGATGCCAGCAAACGCGGTCGCGGCACGTTATGTTGTGTTAGGCTACGCTTGACTACGCTGTGTTAGACTAAGCTTTGTTAGGGTGTCTTCGACTTTCGTGGTGAACACAATTTTCCGGCGTGTTCGTGAGATCTACTGTACTCTACTGTTTCTGTTTGGCTCTTGGGAGTACGGCAGCGGTGGTCGTGGCACGCCCTGTTGTGTCCCGCTACATTAGGCTAGGTTACGTAGGGTTAGGTTATGTCCGCGTTTGCTGTTCTTTCTGCCTTACACTACAACGCGACGGATTTCTGCCCTCTGCGGTGCTTCAATTTATTCTTCTTGGCTCTGCGGATGCCAGCAATAGTGGATTCGGCGCGTTAGGTTTAGTTTGGCTCCGTTTGCATATGACAAGCTTTGGTATTTTAGGAGAGAATAGCTTAGACCTTTGTGCTATTCATTGCTATTCGGTGGATTCCTGCGCTCTACTGTGCTCTAATATGCTCTGCTTGGCGCTTGGGAGGCTTGGAATGGTGGACTCTGCCCGTCAGGTATTGCTGTTCTACGTTTGGTTAGGTAAAGATTAGTCAGGCTTGGTTAGGGTACCTTTGCCATTCGTGCTATACAGTGCTATTTGGAGGCTTTCTGCGATCTACTGTGCTCCAGCATAATCTGCTTGTCTCTGCTGAGGCCCGCAGCAGTGGTCTCGGCACGTTAGGTTAGGTTAAGTTACGTTTCCTTACATAACGTTTGGATAGGATACGACAGGATAGAGTTGACTTTTGTGCGATGGAATGCAATTCTATGAATTCCTTCTCTCCGCGCTGCAGTACTATATTCCGTTCGACTTTGGGGGGGGGGGGCAGTAATAGTGGTGGCGGCCCGTCGGTCTCAGTCAGTCTACGTTCCATTAGGTTGGGTTATGGTAGATTAGGATACGATATTCCTGACTTTTGTGCTGCACGCCGCAATCTGGTGGCTTTGTGCGCTCTGCCGTGCTCTAGTATATTCTGCTTGGTTGTGGGGAGGCAAGCAATAGTGGCCTCGGCACGTTAGGTTGAGATACGCTGCGTTTGGTTGTATTACATTTGGAGAGGTTTGGAGAGGATATATTGGACTTCTGTGCTATACACTGCTATTCGGTCGACTTCTACGCGCTACATTGCCCTACTGTACACTGCTCGACTCTGGGGAAACCAGTAATAGTGCTCTCGTGCCGTTGTGTTGTGCCGGGCTAAGTTTGGCTACGTTACCTTTGCCTTGGTTAGGTTTGGATGGATACGACTTTCTCGGTATTTGTGTTGTGCCGGGCTACGTTTGGCTACGTTACCTTTGCCTTGGTTAGGTTTGGATGGATACGACTTTCTCGGTTCACACTGATATCCGGCGGATTTCACCACTCTACAGTTCTCTAGTATGTACAGGTCGGTTCATGGAAGGCCAGCATTAATATTCCCAGCAAGTCATATTGAGGCAGGTTACGTTCGGCTTCGTTAGGTTAGGATACGTTAGGTTAGGGTAGCTCCAACTTTTGTGCTATGCACAGCAATTGGGTGGATTTTTGCGCCCAACTATGCTCCAGTATATTCTGCATGTCGCTGGGTGGGCCGGCAACCGTGGTCTCGGCAGATCAGTTAATGTTAAATTATGTTTGTCTATATTACGTTTGGATATGTTATTATAGGATAGAATTCACTTTTGTGCTGTAGACTGATATTAGGTGCATTTCTACGCTCTACATTGCTCTATTATACTCTCCTCGACTCTAGGGAGGCCTGTGATAGTGGTCCTGTCACGTTAGGTTGAGTCGGGCTATGTTTGGTTAGGATTCATTGCTATTGGTTAGGTTCGCGTTTCTTTGACTTTCGTGGTATAAACAGTTGTTCGGTGGACTTCTGTCCTCTACTGTGCTCTAGTATATTCTGCTTGGCTCTGGGGAGGACAGCAATAGTTTCCTCGGTACGCTAGTTGTAGGTAGATTACGTTTGGTTATGCCACGTTCGGTTAATTTAGGATACGATAGTTCCGACTTTTACGCTAGACACTGCTCTTCGGTGGATTCCTGCGCTCTACATTGCTCTAATATGCTCTGCTTGGCTCTGGGGTGCCCCGCAATAGTATTCTCGGCACGTAACGTTAAGTTATGCTACGTTCGGTGAAGCAAGGTTAGGACAGGTTAGGTTAAGATATCTTTGACTCTTGTGCTACACTCTCCAATGCGGTGGATTACTGCGATCTGCTGTGCTCCAGTATGCTTTGCTTGTCTCTCCGGAGGCCAGCAATGGTGGCCGCAGCAAGTTACGTTAAGTTAGATTACGCTCTGTCAGGTTAGCCTGCGTTGTGTTAGGTTACGATGGCTTCGTCTTTTGTGCTTTGCACTGCTGTTCCGTCGATTTCTGCGCTCTACTGTGCTCTAATATGCTCCGCTTGACGCTGGCGATGCCAGCATAGTGGTCTCTGCCCGTTGGGCTGAGATAGGCTACGTTTGGTTATGCGATGTTAGTTTGGGTTAGGAGAGTATTATCTCGACGTTCGTGGTGTAAACTGTTGTTCGGAGGACTTCATCGCCCTACGATCCTCTAGTATGTTCTGCTTCGCTATGTGGAGGCCAGCAATTGTGGTATCGTCACGTTAGGTGGAGGTAGTTAAAGATTGGGTTTGTCACGTTTGGCTATATTTGGAGACGATAGCTATGATTCTTATGATATATACCGCTACTTAGTGGGTAACTGCGCTCTGCACTGCTCTAATGTGCTCTGTTTGCTCCGGTGAGGCCAGCAATGGTATCCTCGGCACGTTATGCTTCGCTAGGCTACGTTCTGCTTGGTTAGTTTAGAACATGTTAGGTTAGGGTATCCTTGACCTTTGAGCTACATTGCCATGCGGTGAATTACTGCACTCTACTCTGCTCCGGAATATTCTGCTCGGCTCTGTGGTGGCAAGCAATAGTGGCTTCGGCGCGTCAGGGTCAGTTAATCTACCTGCGGTTATGGTATACACTGCTCTTCAGAGGATTCCCGCTCTCCCCATTTCTCCGCTATGCTCTGCTCGACTCAGGGAAGGCCACCAATAGCGGTCGTGGCACGATTGGTTGAGTCAGGTTACGTTATGCTAGGCTTGGTTAGGTTAAGTTTGGGTAGGGTGGCTTCGGCTTCTGTGCTATACACTCCTATTCGGTGGATTTCTACGCTCTACTGCGTTCTAGTATGTGCTGCTAGTCTCTGTGTACGCCAGCAACAGTGGTCTCGGCACGTTACATTCAGTTACGTTACGTTCCTTTATATCACGTATGGATAGGTTAGGACAGGGTAGGGTTGACTTTTGTTCTATAGACTGCTACTCGGTGGATTTCTTGGCCCTACACTGCTCTACTGCGCTCTGCTCGGCTCCCGGAAGCTCAGAAAACGTTGGGCTGGCACGTAAGGTTCAGTCCGTCTACGTTTGATTAGGATGGGTTAGAGTAGGATAGGTTACGATATTTCTGACATTAGTGATGTACACTGTTATTTGGTGGCTTTCTGCGCTCTACTGTACTCGAGTACATTCTGCTTGACTTCGGGGAGGCAAAAAATAGTGGCCTCGGCACGTTAGGGTGAGTTAAGCCACGTTCTGTTGTGTTACGCGTTGCTGTGTTAGGATAGGGTAGTTACGACCATTGGGCTGTGCGCAGCGATTCTATTGATGTCTGCGCTCCGTATGATCTACTTGGCTCTGGTGGGGGCAGCAATAGTGGACTCGACACGATAGGCTGAGTTAGGTTACGCATGAATACTATACGTTTTGCCTGGTTAGGAAAGAGTAGCTTTGTCTTTCGTGCTATACTCTTCTATACGGTTGCACCCTGCGCTCTACTGTGCTCTAATGTGTCCTGCTTCGCTCTGGGAAGGCCAGCAACAGTGGTCTCTGCAAGTTGGTTTGAGTCTTGTTTCGCTTGGCTTGGCCAGGTTAGGATAGATTCTACACTGCTATTCGGACCATATCTGCGCTCTGCGTTGCTTTACTTGCATCTGCATGTCCCTGTGTAGGCCAGAAATGGCGGCCGCCTCACGCTTCTTTTTGTAGGTGACCTTTTGTTAAGTTCGGTTTTGCTCTGTTTGGCTAACTTGGCGTTGACCTTTGCGCTATACGTCGCTATCCGGTGGATCTCTGCGCTCTGCTGTGCTCTGGTATAATCTGCTTAGCTATGTGGAGGCCAGCAGTATTGGTCTCGGCCAGCTATTCCGAGTTACGTTGCGTATGCCTATGCTACGATTGTTCAGGTTGCGATAGCGTAGCTCGGAGGTTTGTGCTATACGCTGCCATTCAGGTGATTTCTGTGGTCTGCATTGCTCTGCTATACGCTGCTCGACCATAGGGAATACAGCAATTGTGGTCGCGGCACGTTAGGTTAGGCCAGACTACGTTCGGCTAGGTGAGATAGCTATGTGATAGGTTAGGGTAGCTTCGACATTTGTGCTACACAATGCTATTCTATGGGCTTTAGCGCCCTTCAATGCGATATCACACCTTGCTCGTATCTGTGGACGGCAGAAATAATGCTCTCGGCACGTTAGGTTGTGCTGTGGTACATTTGGCAGTCTTAGGTTTTGCCAGGTTTGACGGGGATAGCTTTGACTTTCGTGCTATACGCTGCTACTCACTCGATTTCAGCGACCTACATTGCTCTGCTATGCTCTGCTTGGCTCTCGTGAGGCCGGCGGTAGCGGTACAGGCGCCACAGGTTTGGTTACGTTACCATTGGTCATATCAAGATTGGCTATATAAGGAGTTGATAGCTTTGACTTTTGAGCTATACACTGCTATTCGGTGGATTTCAGCGCTCTACGGTGCTCTAGTATGTTCTGGTTGTCTCTAGGGAGGTCTGCAAAAGCGCTCTCGGCAGGTTAATTTGTGTTTGGTTACGTTCGGTTATGATACGTTTGGTTAGGTTAGTATAGGGGTGCTTTGACTTTTATGATATACACTGCCACTGGTTGGATTTCCGCGCCCTACATCGCGGAACTACGCCATAGCCTAGCATAACCTAACGCGCCGAGACCACAATTCCTGGCACCCCCATCGACGAGAAGGCTATTGTAGAGCAACGTAGGAAGCAGAAATCCACCGAATAGCAGTGTATAACATAAAAGTCAAAGCTATAATATCCTAACCTAATCAAACGTAACATAGCCAAACTTAACCGAACTCAGCCTAACGTGTCGAAATCACTACTGCTGCCCTCACCAGAGCCAAGTAGGATACGATAGAGGGTAGTAGAGGGCAGAAGCCAAACGAATGGCAGTTCAAAGCACAATAGTCGAAGCCGCCATACCCTAGCATAACCATACGAAGCATAACCGAGCGTAGCTTAACCCAACCTAACGTGCCGAGACCACAATCGCTTGCATCCCCAGAGCCCAGCAGAATGTACTGGAGCACAGTAGAGAGCAGAAGGCCTCCATACTGCAGTGTACAGCACAAGTGTCTGAAATATCGTATCCCAATCTTCCCTAACCTGACCTATTCAAATGTAGAGCGACAGCACCTGACGTTCCACGACCTCTATTTCTGGCTTTCCCAGAGTCGAGCGGAGCATAGCGGAGCACAGTGCAGCGCGGGCACCCACCGGATAACAGTTTGTACCACGAAAAACGTATCTATCTGAACATAAACACAAGCAAGTGTAACCTAGCAGTACGTAGCTTATCTCAACATAACGAGCCGGGACCACTTTTGCTGGCCTCCCCACCCCCGAGCATAGCACACTAGAGCACCGTAGAGCTCTGAAATCCACCGAATGGTATTGTATAGCGCAAAAGTTAGAGCTATCACCGCCTTACTCAGCCACTCGTAATATAACAAAGCGTAACCAAACACAAAATATCGTGCCGCGAACACTATTGCTGGACTCCCCAGGGCCAAGCAGAGTAATGTAAATCACAGTCGAGCCTAGAAGCACACCAAATACCAGAGTGTACCACGAAAGTCAAAAATTCCAAACCTAAGCCAAACAAACGAAAGGTAGCCAAACTTATCCAAACTCAACCTAACCTGCCGAGACCACCATTTCTGGCCTCTGAAGAGCCAAGCAGAGCATATTAGAGGCAAGTAGATCGCAGGAATCCGACGAACCGCAGTGTATAGCACAAAGGTCATAGCCATCATTACCGAACTTAACCGAACCTAGCATACATAAACGTAACCTAACAACCTATAGCGTCGTGACTGCTATTGCTAGTCACCTCAAGGTTGAGCAGGGCATAGTAGAGCAACGTTGGGCGCAGAAATCCACCGAATATCGGTGTGTGGCACAAGAGCTGGAGTTATCCTATCCGAACCTAACAAAACGTAACGTAACCAGCCGCAATCAAATCCAGCCAATCATATCAAAGGGAAGTAGAGCTCATCAGATGGCAGTGCAGAGGCAGGAAAGTCAATGCCATCCTTACCAGACCAAAACTAACCTAACAGAAAGAAACGTAACCTGTCCCAACCTAACGTGCCGAGACCACTATCGCTGGCC
>NW_016908186.1:197323-204257 GCF_001483705.2 Eufriesea mexicana | reverse complement strand
GGGGATAGCTTTGACTTTTGTGCTATACGCTGCTACTCACTCGATTTCAGCGACCTACATTGCTCTGCTATGCTCTGCTTGGCTCTCGTGAGGCCGGCGGTAGCGGTACAGGCGCCACAGGTTTGGTTACGTTACCATTGGTCATATCAAGATTGGCTATATAAGGAGTTGATAGCTTTGACTTTTGAGCTATACACTGCTATTCGGTGGATTTCAGCGCTCTACGGTGCTCTAGTATGTTCTGGTTGTCTCTAGGGAGGTCTGCAAAAGCGCTCTCGGCAGGTTAATTTGTGTTTGGTTACGTTCGGTTATGATACGTTTGGTTAGGTTAGTATAGGGGTGCTTTGACTTTTATGATATACACTGCCACTGGTTGGATTTCCGCGCCCTACATCGCGGAACTACGCCATAGCCTAGCATAACCTAACGCGCCGAGACCACAATTCCTGGCACCCCCATCGACGAGAAGGCTATTGTAGAGCAACGTAGGAAGCAGAAATCCACCGAATAGCAGTGTATAACATAAAAGTCAAAGCTATAATATCCTAACCTAATCAAACGTAACATAGCCAAACTTAACCGAACTCAGCCTAACGTGTCGAAATCACTACTGCTGCCCTCACCAGAGCCAAGTAGGATACGATAGAGGGTAGTAGAGGGCAGAAGCCAAACGAATGGCAGTTCAAAGCACAATAGTCGAAGCCGCCATACCCTAGCATAACCATACGAAGCATAACCGAGCGTAGCTTAACCCAACCTAACGTGCCGAGACCACAATCGCTTGCATCCCCAGAGCCCAGCAGAATGTACTGGAGCACAGTAGAGAGCAGAAGGCCTCCATACTGCAGTGTACAGCACAAGTGTCTGAAATATCGTATCCCAATCTTCCCTAACCTGACCTATTCAAATGTAGAGCGACAGCACCTGACGTTCCGCGACCACTATTTCTGGCTTTCCCAGAGTCGAGCGGAGCATAGCGGAGCACAGTGCAGCGCGGGCACCCACCGGATAACAGTTTGTACCACGAAAAACGTATCTATCTGAACATAAACACAAGCAAGTGTAACCTAGCAGTACGTAGCTTATCTCAACATAACGAGCCGGGACCACTTTTGCTGGCCTCCCCACCCCCGAGCATAGCACACTAGAGCACCGTAGAGCTCTGAAATCCACCGAATGGTATTGTATAGCGCAAAAGTTAGAGCTATCACCGCCTTACTCAGCCACTCGTAATATAACAAAGCGTAACCAAACACAAAATATCGTGCCGCGAACACCATTGCTGGACTCCCCAGGGCCAAGCAGAGTAATGTAAATCACAGTCGAGCCTAGAAGCACACCAAATACCAGAGTGTACCACGAAAGTCAAAAATTCCAAACCTAAGCCAAACAAACGAAAGGTAGCCAAACTTATCCAAACTCAACCTAACCTGCCGAGACCACCATTTCTGGCCTCTGAAGAGCCAAGCAGAGCATATTAGAGGCAAGTAGATCGCAGGAATCCGACGAACCGCAGTGTATAGCACAAAGGTCATAGCCATCATTACCGAACTTAACCGAACCTAGCATACATAAACGTAACCTAACAACCTATAGCGTCGTGACTGCTATTGCTAGTCACCTCAAGGTTGAGCAGGGCATAGTAGAGCAACGTTGGGCGCAGAAATCCACCGAATATCGGTGTGTGGCACAAGAGCTGGAGTTATCCTATCCGAACCTAACAAAACGTAACGTAACCAGCCGCAATCAAATCCAGCCAATCATATCAAAGGGAAGTAGAGCTCATCAGATGGCAGTGCAGAGGCAGGAAAGTCAATGCCATCCTTACCAGACCAAAACTAACCTAACAGAAAGAAACGTAACCTGTCCCAACCTAACGTGCCGAGACCACTATCGCTGGCCTCCCCAGTGCAAAGCAGAACGTGCCAGAGCACAGTAGAGCGCAGAAATTCGCCGAGTAGCAGTATATACCACGAAAATGAATGCCATGTGAACATAACCCGAGCTAACGTAGCATAACCAAACGTAGCCTGGCACAAACTAACGCGGCGAGGCCGCTTTTGCAGGCCTCACCAGAGCCTTGCAGAGCGGGCTAGAGCACAGTAGAGCGCAGAAATCAACCTAATAGAAGTACATAGCACAGAAGTCAAAGATATCCTCTCCTACTGCAGGCAAACGTAAAATAAGCAAACATAGCCTAAATCAAATTAACGTGTACGGTCCACGATTTTTGGCCACCCCAGAGTTGAGCAGAGTATAGTAGATCAACGTAAAGCGTACGAATGCGCCGAATAACCGTGTATAGCACAAAAGTCACAGCTACAATATCTTAACCAGTCATAACGTAATATAGCCGAACCTATCCTAACTTAACCTAACTTGGCGAGACCGATATTACTGGCCTCCCCAGAGCCGAGCTGGACATACCAGGACACAGTAGAGCGCAGGGATTCCCAGCATTCCAGTGTACAGCACAAAAGTCGAAGGTATCCCATCCTAAGACAAACAAATCTAGCCTAACCAAACGTAACCTAACTCAACCATTCGTGTCACGACCACAGTTGCTGGCCGCCCAGGTTCGATCAGAGTATAGTAGGACAATAAAGAGCGCAGAAATCCACCGAATAGAAGTGCATAGCGCAAAAGTCGAAGCTATTCTATCCTCCTAACCTAACGAAAGCTTACCTATCCAATCGCAGCATAACACAAAATAAAGTGCCGCGACCACTATACCTGGCGCCCCGGAGACAGGTAGAGTGTGATACCGCAATGAAGAGCGCGGAGGAACATAGAATTTCAGAGTCTATTTCCAAAGTCATAGCTATCCCAAGCAAATCCGACGTAACCTAACCTAACCAAGAGCAATCTAACCCTACACATCGTGCCTCGACCACCATTGCTGGCCTCCCCAGGGCTATGCAGAACATATCAGACAAGAGTAGGACGCAGGAATCCGTAAAATTAGAGTGTACAGCGGAATAGTCAAAGCTGTCCATACCTAACCCATGCAAACATAAACCAACCAAGCGTATTCTAGCTGAGCCTAACATGCCGCGGCCACCATTTCAGGCCACCGCAGAGCAATGCAGGTCATATTAGAGCACAGCAGAGAGCAGGGATCCACCGAATATCAGTGCATAGCACCAAAGTCTAAGCTAGCCTATCCTAACCTAACCAAACGTGTGATAACCTATCGCAACCTAACACCTAACGTGCAGAGAGCACACCTCCTGGCCTCCGTATAGCAAAGTGGAATATACTAGAGCACAGTACAGCGCAGAAATACACCGAAAAGCGGTGTATAGCAGAAATGTCACAGCCATCCTAACCAAAATTGACTTACCCTAACATAGCGAAACGGAGAATAATTAAACCTAACGAGATGCAACCCTTACTTCTGGCCTCCCCAGAGCCAAGCAGAGCATACTAGAGCAAAGTAGAGCCCAGAAATCCACCGAATAGCAGTATATAACACAAAAGGCAAAGCCATCCTAACCAAACGTAGCATAAACTCATGTAGCCAAACTTAACCCGGCACAGCCTTACGTGCCTGTACCACTATTGATGGCCTCGACATAGCCAAGCAGAATATACTATAGCCCAGTAGAGCGCAGGAATCCAACGTATAGCTGTGTATAGCATAAAATACAAATCGGTCCCATACTAACCAGACCAAACGTAACGGAACGAAACGTAACCTATCTAATCCTGACGTGCCGAGGGCACTATTGCTGCCCTCCACGGAGGTAAGCAGAACATATTAGAGGAGAGTAGAGCGCAGGAATCCATAAAATCGCATTGCACTGCACAACAGTCGAAGCTACCCTCTCCTAACATAACCAAACGTAACATACCAGAACGTAGCATAGCTCCACCTAACGTGGCAAGGCCACTACTGATTGCCTCCCCAGTACCAAGCAGAATATACTAGAGCGACGCGGAGCGCATTAATCCACCGCATTGCATTCTATACTATAAGGGCAATCGTATCCTAACCTAACAAAGTCAAACGTAACATAGCCATATGTAACCTAACTCATCATAGCGTGCATAGGCTGTTGTTGCTGGACTGCGCGTCGCCAATGCTGTTCATACATAACCCATGCTACCATAAGCTAACGAAACGTAACCGATCTCAGCCTAACATGGCGTTGCCACTATTTCTGGCATACCCAGAACAATGCGGGGTATATTACGGCGCAGCAGAGGGCAGGTATCCACCGAATAGAAGTGCGCAGCACGAAAGTCACAAACATCCTGACTAAACATAGCCTACCCTAACCAAACTAAATGTAACCTGACACAAACTATAGTGCCGTGACAGCCGCTGCTGCTCTCCCCAGTGTCGGGCAGATTATAGAACAGCCACGAAGGGCGCAGAAAGCCTCCGAATTGCAGCGTATAGCACAAAAGTCAAAACTACCCCATTCAAACCTGACCAAACGAAACCTAGCACGCCCTAACGTGCCGCGAACACTGATACTGCCCTCCCAACGGACAAGCATAATATATTAGATTAGAATAGAGCGAAGAAGTCCATAGCATCGCATTGCATAGCTCAATAGTCGAAGCTACCCTATCCAAACGTAATCAAGCGTAACGTAACGGAACGTACCCTAGCTCTACCTAACGTGCCGAACCACGATTGCTTGCCTCTCCAGAGCAAAACAGAGAATGTTAGATCACAGCGAAACGCAGAAATCCACCAAATAGAGTGTACAGCACAAAAGTCGAAGCCATTCCAGCCAACCCGACATACCCTAACATAACAAGACGTAGAATAACTAAACCTAACGGGCCACGATTTCAATTGCTGGCCGCCCGAGAGTCCAGCCGAGTATAGTAGAGCAATGTAGAGGGCAGAAATCTGCCGAAGGGTAGATTATGGCTCAAAAGTCATAGCTGCGACCTCCTAACCTAGCCAAACGTGGAATAACCGTACGCAACGTACTTCACCCTATCGTGCCGAGTACACTACAGCTGGCCTCCACATAGGCAAGCAGAATATACTAGAGCACAGTAGAACGGAGAAATCCACCTAACGGCAGTGTACAGCACAAAAGTCAATGCCAAACTAACCAAACATGACATAGCCTAACCTAACAATGCGTAACCTAACACAACCTATCGTGCAACGACAGCCATTGCTGGCCTCCCGAGGGTCGAGAAGAGCATAGTAGAGCAACCAAGGGTGTAGAAATCTTCCGAATAGCGGTGTATAGCGCAAAAATCGTTATTATACTATCCTAATCTTACTGAACGTAACATAAGCAAACGTAACCTAAAAAGACCTAAAGTGCCTAGACCACTATTGCTGGCCTCCACATCGCCAAGCAGCACGTAATAGCGTAGAGTGTAGCGCAGAGATCAAGATAATGGCAGCGAATAGCAGAAAGTTCCAAGACATCCAAACCTAAGCGATGCCAACGTAATCGAACCAAACGTAGCGCAACTATAGACAACGTGCCACAGCCACTATTTCTGGCCTCCCCAGATCCAATCAGAAGATATTAGAGATGGGTAGAGCGCAGAAATCCATCTAATTGCAGTGAGTAGCACAAGAGCCGGAGCTATCATCTACTGACCTAGCCAGATGTAACATAACCGTGTGCAACGTACCTCAGCCTAACGTGACGAGGCCACTACAGTTGGCCTCCACATAGCGAGGCAGAATATACTAGAACTCAGCAGAACGGAGAAATAAACCGAGAAGCAGCGTACAGCACAAACGTTAAGCGTATCCTGTCCAAACTTTGCCAAACCCAAACTAACCGAACGTAACCTGCCCCAGCGTAACGTGCCGCGGCAACTATTGCTGGCCACCAAAGAGCCAAGCAGGTCGAACGTAACCTGCCCCAGCGTAACGTGCCGCGGCAACTATTGCTGGCCACCAAAGAGCCAAGCTGAACACATTAGTGGAAAGTAGAACTCAGGAAACCATTGAACCGCAGTTCATGCCAGAAAAGGCATAGCTACCCAAAGCAAAAGAACATAAGCAAAAATAGCCTAACACAACCTAATATGCCGAGGCCGTTTTTGCTGCTATCCTCAGAGTCAAGCAGGACATACTAGAGCGCAGTAGATTGCAGAAATCCACCGAAAAGCAGTGCAAAGCATACAAAACGAAACAAAAGCATACAGAACAAAAGTCTAAGCTATCATATCATAACATCACTAAGCGTAACATAGCCAAACGCGGCTTAACTCAGGCTAACGGCCGATCCCACTGCTCCAGGCCTCCCCAGAGCCAAGCAAAATACACTAGATAACAATAGAGCCCGGAAGTCTACCGCAATGCAGTGTATAGCACAATGGCCAAGGATACCCTAACATAACATTACCGAACCTACTCTAACCAAACGAAGTCTAACAAAACGTAAGGTGCTGCGACCACAGTTGCTGGCGTCCCCAGACCCGATTAGAGAATATTAGAGTACGGTAGTTAACAGAAGTCCACCGAAGAGCACTGTATAGTACAAAAGTCAAATGTATCCCAACATAACCTGACCTAACCTAGCTTAAGCGGACGAGTCTGACTGAACATAACGTGCCGCTTCCAATGCTTCTGGCCTCCCGAGAGCCGAGCAGAAGACGGCACGGCGCAGCAGATCACAGATACCCACAGAATAGCGGTGTATATCGCGAAAGTCAGAGTTATCTTAACCAAACTTGGCACAACCTAACGTAACCGAACGTAAGCTAACCCAACCTACCGTGCCACGGACACAATTGCTGGCATCCGCTGAGTCGAGCAGAGTATATCAGAGCAACGTGGAGCGCAAAAATCGACCGAACAGCAATGAATAGCGTAGAAGTCAAAGAAAACCTTACCGAACCTACAAAACCTAGCCTAACCTAACCTAAAAGAACTCAAGCTAACGCGCCGATACCACTATTACTGGCACCCCGAGAGCCCAGCAGAACATATAATAGC
>NW_016908186.1:181624-197025 GCF_001483705.2 Eufriesea mexicana | reverse complement strand
AAGTGGTAGACATCCTAACCTAACTTGACCCAGCCTAATCCAACCAAACGTAGCGTAACCCAGAGCAAATTGCAGAGCCCACAATTGCTGGCCCCACACGGGGCAAATAGAGCGAACTACACAGACGAACTACAAGAAGTCAAAGCTAACCTATCCTAACCTATCAAGGCCTAACATAACCAACCGTAGCTTGACACAAACTGTCGTGCCGCGACCTCTATTGCTAGCCTGCCCAGGGCCGAACACGACATATTAGATGGAGTAGAGCATAGAAGTCCACCGCACAGCAGTGTATAACACAAAAAATCAAAGGAACCCAAAAATAACCCAAACCAGCGTAACATAACCAAACGCAGCATGAGCCAGGAACACGCGCCGCGGCAAGAATTTCTGGCCTCCGCTCAGCCAAGCAGAACAAGTTAGAGTATAATAGAGCGCATGAAACCACCTAATAGCAGTGTATGGAACAAAAGTCTTAGCTATCCTCTCCTAATCTAGTCAAACGTAGCATAACCAAACGTAGCTTAACTCAAACTTAAGTACCGAAGCCGATATTGCTGCCCTCCACAGAGCCAAGTTGAATATATTGTAGCACATGTAGCACACCTCATTGCAGTGTATAGCACAATAGTCGGGGATACCCTAACCTAACACGGCCTAACGCAACTTAACCAAAGGTTGTCTAACAAGACTTGCCGTGACGAGACCAACCTTGCTGAACTCCCAAGAGACAAGAAGAACCTATTAGAGCACAGTACAGCGCAGACATCCACCGCATTGATGTGTACAGCACAAAAGAGGAAGATATACTCACCCAGCCAGACCCAACCTAATCTAACCTAACGCAGCATTTTTCAGCGTAAAGTGCCCGGACGAGAATTTCCTTCACTCCCAGAGACAAATACACCATATTAGAGCAGAGTAGAGGGCAGAAATTCACCGAAAAGCACAGCATAGCACGGAAAAGTCAACGCTATCTTATCCCAACCTAGCCAAACGTAACATAACCGATCGTAAATTTACCTAACTCGATATGCCCAGACCACAATTTCGGGAATCTCCGGACTCGAGCAGAGTTTGGTAGAGCAATGTACAGCGCAGAAACCCGCGAGGTAGCCATGTGCAGCACAGAAGTCTAACAAACCCTGACCAAACCTACGAAACTCAACCTAAGCCGACGCAAAAAGCTCAACCTAGCGTGCAGAGACCGCTATTGCTGTCCTCCCAGGCGCAAGCAGAAAATACAGCAGCACAGTGGAGAGCAGGGGTCCACCGTATAGCAATGTATAGCACAATAGCCAAAGAAATATTTTCCTAACCAAAGCAAGCGTAACATAACACACCTGACGTGCAGAGACCTCTATTGCTGACCTCCCCGGAGTCAAGCAGAATATATTCGAGCACAATGGAGCGCAGGAATCCGCCGTATGGCAGTGTAGAGCACAATAGTCAAAGCTGTCCTGACCAAATTTAACCAACCTAACCCGACAAAACGTAGCATATCTCAGCCTGTCGTGCGGCGACAACTGTTGCTGTCCAACCCAGGGCAGAGCAGATTATAGTAGAGCAATGTAGGGCGTCGATATCGACCGAAAAGCAATGTATAGCACAAAGGTAACAGAAACCCTAACCAAACCGACATAGCATAACCTATCCGAACGTAACCTAACTCAACCTTACGTAACAAGGCCACTAGCGCAGGCCTCCCTAGAGCCAAACAGAGTATACTAGGGAACAGTAGACAGCAGTATCCACCGAACAGCAGTGTATAGCACAATAAAGTCAAAGCCATCCTATCCTAACCTAGCCAAAAGTGACACAGCCAAACGCAAACGTATTGAACTTAACATGCCGAGGCCAATACTTCTGGCGTCCCCATAGACGAGCAGAGTGTAGTAGATCAATTTAGAGCGCATACCTAAGCACCGAATAGCACCGAATAGCACCACCGAATAGCAGTGTATAGCAGAAAAGTCAAAGCCATCCATACCTAAGCCAAATCAACTTGATCTAACCAAACGTAGCATAAGACAAACCAACGTGCCGCTACCACCGTTGCTGGCTTTCCCATGGCCAAGCAGAATATAGTATAGCAGAGTCGAACGCGGACATCCACCGAATAACAGCGTTTAGCCTGGAAGCCGAAGACATCCTAGACGAAATTAACCTATCATGGCCTAACTAAACGTAACGTATCTCAGACTAACTTGTTGAGACCACTATGGTTGTCTTCCCAGGGACAAGCAGAGAATACTACAGCACAGTAGAGTGCAGAAATGCACCCAATCGCAGTGGATTTAAAAATCATAAAAATCATTAGAGATCATCAAATTGATTTATAAATCACAAAAGCAGGAATGTACCTTGTCCTAACCTAATCAAACGTAGCATTGCCGAACGGCACGTAACTCAAACTCAGGTGCCGAGAATACTATCTCCGGAATCCACAGAGCCCCGCAGAGCACACTGGAGCACTGCAGATCGCAGGAAACAACCGAACAACTGTGAATTGCACAAGAAAGTCAAAGCTATCCTATCCTAGCCCAGCAAAACGTAACATACCCGAACGTAACCTAACTCAACATAACATGCAGGGACCGCTATTTCTGGCATCCTCAGAGACGAGCAGGATGTAGTAGTGCATTGTAGAGAGCTGTTCTCCGCCGAATAGCCGTGTATAACACAGAAGCCGAAGCAATCTTGTCCTAACCTAACCAAACGTACCGTAACCAAACATAGCATACCTCGACCTAACGTGCCGAGACCGCTATTGCTGCCAGTCCCAGAGCCGAGCCGGACAAACCAGAGCAGAGTATACCGCAGAATTCCACCATCTAGTTGTGTACAGCACGAGAGTTAAAGCTATCCTAACCAAACGTAGCCTAACACAAACTAACCGAACGTAACTTGTCTCGATATAAAGTGCCGAGACCACAATTGCAGTTCTTCCCATAGACAAGCTGAAGGCATTAGAGCACTGAAGGGCGCAGTAATCCACCAAAGAGCGGACTATAGAGCTCAGGTCGGAGCTACCACTCCGAACCTAACCAATCGTACCATACCCAAACCTATCGTACCGCGGCCACTGTTGCTGGCCTCCATAGAGCCAAGCCGAACACATTAGTAGCGCGTAGAGCGCAGAAAGCCACAGAATCGCAGTGTACACCAGAAAAGTCATAGCTACCCAAACCAAACCCAAACCAACGGAACATATCCAAACATAGCCTAGTTCAAACTAACGTTCCGAGGCCGCTATTGCTGCCCTCCACAGAGCCATGCACGTCATACTAGAGCAGAGTAGAGCGCAGGAATCCCACGAATAACAGTGCATAGCACGAAAGTCGAAGCTACCCTAACCAAACTTAGCCTAACCTAACCCAACCGAACGTAACCTAACCCTACCTAACGTGCCGCGGACGCTATTGTTCGCCTCCCCATAGTCGAAGAGCGTATAGTGGAGCAAATCTGAGCACAGAAATACACAGAATAGCAGCGTGTGGCACAAAAGTCCAGGACGCCCTAAATACACCTGACATTACCTAACCTAACCAAACGAAGCCTAACACAACATAACGTGCCGCGCCAGCTGTTGATGGACTTCGTAGAGACAACCAGAGCATACTTGGACACATTGGAAATCAGTGATCCTCCGAGGAGCAGTGTAGAGCACAAGAGCCAAAGATATCCTAACCTAACCTGTCCCAACATGACCTAAAAGAACGCAGTCCAACTCAATATTACGTGCCACGAACGCTGTTGATGGCCCTCGTAGAACCAAGCTGAGTATATTGGAGAACATTAGAGCGCAGACATCCACAGAATGGCAGTGTACAGCACATAGGACACAGCAGCCTATCCTAACCTGGCCAAGCGAATCACACCGAAACCCATCCTAACCGAAACTGACACGACCGGACCGCTATTGCTGGCCTCCTCAGAGCCGAGCAGATAATATTAGAACGCAGTAGAGTGCAGAAGTCGGAGGACGGCAGTGTACTGCATATATTTCTAAACCCTCATGTCCTAGCCTCTCCAAATGTAACATAACGAAACGTGGCATAGCACAAACTGACGCGCCGTGACCACAATTGCTGGCCACCATAGAGCCAAGCAGTATACACTAGAGCACTGCAGAGCGCGGAAATCCTCCGCATTGCAGTGGATATCCCAAAAGTCATACATTTCCTGACATAACCGGACCATACCTTATCTAACCAAACGAAGAGTATTTATACATAACGTGACGATACCATTATTGCAGGCATCCCTGGAGCCAGGCAGTGACGCTAGTGTACATTAGAGCGCAGAAATCCGCCGAATAGCAGCGAATAGCACAGCAGTCGAAAAGCGTATCCTAACCTCGCCAAACGTAACATAACCAAACGTAACCCAACTCAACCCAACATGACGGGACAACTATTGCTTGACCCCATAGATAAAAGCAGAATGTACTAGAGCACAGTAGGGCGGAGAAATCCACCGCATTGCAGAGGATATCACGAAAGTCGTAGGTATCCTAACATAACCTGACATAGTTTAACATAACCAAAGGCAGCATAGCCCTACAGGAAGTGCCGTGAGCACTGCTCCTGTCCTCCCCGCAGCAAAGCAGAGTTTAGTAGAGCACAATAGAAAATAGAGATCCACCGAATAGCAGTGTAGAGAACAGAAGCCTGCGTAGCCTTTCCTAGCCTAGCCAAACGTGACATGACAAAACGTAACATAACTTAACCTAGCTTGGCGAAACCACCATTGCTCTCCTCCACAAAGACAAGACGTATGCTCCAAAGCACAGTACAGAGCAGACATCGACCGCACTGCAGCGAATAGCACAAAAGCCGTAGATAACGTTGCATAGCCTGACCTAACCTAACCGAACCAAAGGTGGCATAGCTCAACAAAACGTGCAGCGATAATTTCTACTTGCCTCCCCATAGACAAACGGAATGTTGTAGAGCACAGTAGATCACAGGTATACACCGAATAATTGTGTACAGCAAAATCGTCAAAGCTACCCTGGCCAAACTTCTCCTAACCTGACGAAACCAAACGTAACCCATCTAAAGCTAACGTGCCGCGACCGCTTTTTCACGCCCTCCCAGAGTAGTGCATATTATAATAGCGCAACGTAGAGAGCAGAAATCCTCCGAGCAGCTGTTTGTGTTACAATAGACGAGGATATCCTCACCTAAACAGGACTGACCTAACCTAACTAAACGTAGCATAACTAGATAAATCGTGACGCGACCTCTGCTGCAGGCATACCAAGAGACAAGCAGAATACAGTAGAGCACAGTAGAGCACAGAATCCCACCGGATAACAGTGTACAGCACAGAAGTCATTGAAGCCTGTCCTTACCTATCCAAACGTGACGCGTGCAAACGTAACATAACTCAACCTAACATGACGAGGCCACCGATGATCGCCCCCACAGAGAATAGGAGAATGCTCCAAAGAGCAGTATAGCGTAAGAATCCACTGCACTCCAGTGAATAGCACAAAGGCCGTAGGTACCCTAACCTAACCTGACCTAATCTAACCAAACCGAACCGAACATAACCCAACATGGCATACCGTTACTCCTGGACTCCCCAGAGCAAAGCAGAATGTAGTAGATCGCAGTAGATCACAGAAATCCGCAGAAAAACAGTTTACAGCCCGAAGGTCAAAGCTAACTTTACCAAATATTGCCAAACGTGGCCTAACCAGTCGTAATATAACACAGCCCAACCTGCCGCGGACACTATTGCTCGCATCCCCAGAGTCGAGCAGAGTATAGTAGAGAGATGTAGAGCGCAGAGATGCACCGAACAGCAGTGTTTCGCACAAAAGTTGAAGATATCCTAACCTAACCAGACCAAACCTAACCTATCCGAACGTACCATAACTCAACGTTTCGTGCGGAGGCCACAGCTACTGGCCTTCCCAGAGCAAAGCAGAATGTAGCAGAGCACAGTAGATCACGGAAATCCGCCGAAAAGCAGTATATAACACAAAAGTCATAGTAGCACATCCTAACCTAGCCACACGTTACATACTCTAACATTGCCCAGCTCATCCTAACGTGACTAGACCACTATTGCTGTCCTCCGCAGAGACAAGCAGAATGTACTGGAGCATAGTCGATCACAAGAATCCACCGAATAACAATGTAGAGCACGAAAGTCGAAGCCAACCCAACGAAACTAGCCCAAACAAGCCCAACAATCGTAACATAACTCAACCTAACATGCAGCGGACACCATTGCTCGCCTCCGCTAAGTCGAGCAGAGTATAGTAGAGCAATGTATAGTGCACAAATCCACCGAATAGCTGTGTATGGCACAAAAGTTGAAGAAATCCTAACCATGCCTTCCTTACCTACCCTAACGAAACGTAACATAACTCAACCTAGCGCGCCGAAACCACTATTACAGGACACCGCAGAGCCAAGCATATCATATTCGAGCGCAGTAGGGCGCAGAAATCAGCAGATCGTCTGCGAATGTCACGAAACTCGGAGGTATTCTGTCCTAACATTACCACACTTGTGATATGCAAACGTAGCCTAATTAAACCTAACGCGCCGGGAACGTCATTGCTGATCGCCCCACAGCCAAGCACAGAATATTGGAACGCAGTAGGGCGCAGGAGTCGGAAGACGGCAGTGTATAGCACAGATGTCTAAGCTACCCTGTCCTAACATCACCAAGCGTAACATAACCAAACGTGGCATTGCTCAACCCAACGTGCCGAGACCACTATTGCTGATGTCCCCGGAGACAAGCAGAATATGGTAGAGCACAGCAGAGCGCAGAAATCAACCGCATTGCGGCGTATAGCACAAAAGACTAACATACCCTTACATAACCTGACCTCACATTACCTGTCCGAACGTTGTGTACCTAAGCATAACGTGACGAGACCATTATTGCTGGCATCCCCAGAGCCAGGCAGAGCACATTAGAGCAAGATAGCTCGCAGGAGTCCACGGAATAGCAGCGAATAGCACAGATGACGGAGTAGCCTATCCTAACCTAGGTTAACGTTACACATCCAAACGAAGCCTAACTAAACCTAACACGAACAGACCACAATTGCTGGCCTCAGTATAAAAAAGCAGAATGTACTAGTTCACACTAGGGCGCAGAAATCCACCGGATTGCAATGAATAGCACAAAGGCCGCAGATATTACAACCTAACCTGACATAACCTAACCTAACCGAACGTAGCACAACTCAAAATGACGCGCCGCGACCAATGCTCCTGGAGCCAACAGAGCCAAGTACAGTGCAGTAGAGCACAGTGGATCACAGAAACGCAGGCAATAGCAGTGTGAATCACAAAAGTCAAAGTATCCTGACCTAACCTAGCCAAACGTATCATATCCAAGCGTAACCTAACTCAAACGAACATGACGAGTCAGCAATTGCTGTCCTCCACAGAAACAAGCAGAGTACACTAGAGCACAGCAGTTCGCAAAAATCCTCCGCATTTCAGTTAATAGCACAAGAGTGGAACATGTCCTAACATAACCAGACTCAACATAACCTTACCAAACGTACCATAACTCAACGGAGCGTACCGCGAACGCTGCTGCCGCACTCCACAGAGCCAAATTGAATTCAGTAGAGCACAGTAGATCACAGGAACACGCCAGGAAGTAGTGTACTGCACGGAGGTCGAAGTCACCCTAGCCAAACGTAACGTAACGTAAACTAATCAAACGTAGCCTACCACGACATAACGAGCCATGGCAGTTGTTGGCCTCACCAGGGCCAAGCGGAATATAGTAGAGCAGCGTCGACTGCAGAAACCCTCCGAAGATCAGTGTACATCACGGAAGCCACAGATAACCTGATCGAGCTTGACATTACCTAACCTAACCGAACGTGACCTAACTCAATCTAACGTGCCGCGGACGGTACTGCTCGCCTCCTCAGAGCCTAGCATAGTGTAGTAGTGCAATGTAGAGCACAGGAATCTACCGAATAGCAGTGTATGGCACAGGATTCAAGGTAATGCTGACCAAACTTTCCTTACCTTCCCTAATGAATCGAAGCCTAACAAAAACTGTCGTGGCGAGACCACTATCACTGGCCACCCCAGAGCCAAGCAGAGCATATTAGGGCGAAGTAGGGCGCAGATAATCCACCGAATAGCAGTGTACAGCACCAAAGCCGAATTAGGCTATCCTAACCTAGCCAAACGAAACACACCCAAACGGAGCCAAACACATCCTAACACAACGGAATAGCTATTGCTGGCCGCCACAGAGAGTAGCGGAATTTACTAGAGGACAGTAGGGTGCACATATTTAGAGCATTGTTGTGAACAGCGGAGTAGTTGCAGATATCCTATCATAGCCTGACCTAACCTAATCTAACCAAACGTGGCCTAGCCAAATAAAAGTTACAGCGGCCAACGCCCCTGGTCTCTCCATAGCCTAGCAGAATGTAGTAGAGCACTGTAGTCCACAGAAATCCACCGAATAGCAGTGTACAGTACGAAAGTCAAAGCAGTTCCTCGCAAACGTAACCTAACCGAATATAACCAAACGTAACCTAACTCAACATAACGTGCCGCGACCACTATTTCTCCGTCCCTAGAGCAGAGCAGAGTATAGTAGAGCAATGTGGAGCGCGGAAATCTACCGAATAGCAGTGTATGTTACAAAAGTCGAGGATAAACTTACATAACATGTCCCAAACTTGCCTAACCAAATGTAGCATAGGTGAACATAAAGCCGCGACCACTGCTGCTGGCATCCCCAGAGTCAAGCAGAATATGGTAGAGCAACGTAAAGCGTAGAAATCTACCAAAAGGCATTGTATAGCACAAAAGACATGGAAATCCTAATCAATCTTTCCAAACCTACCAGAACAGAACGTGGCATAACTCAACCTAACGTGCCGAGACCACCATTGCCGGCCACCCCAGAGTCTAGCAGAAGATATTTCAGCGCAGTTGAGCGCAGAGATCGGAGGATAGCAGTTTATAGCGAAGACGCCTGGGCTATCCAATCCTAACCTCACCCTACGGGGCATAAACAAACGAGGCATAGCTCAACCTAACGTGCCGTGACCACTATTGCTGACCTCCATAGACACAAGTAGTATATACTAGAGCACAGTCGTGCGCACTGCTGTGAATAGCACAAAGTCGAGAGCACCCGACCATAACCTGACCAAATCTAACTAATCCAAACGTAGCGTAACTCATCAGAGCGAGGCGCAGACACTGCTGCTGGCTTCTCCTGTGCCAAGCAGAATATAGCAGAGCACTGTGGATCACAGAATGCCACGGAATAACAGTGTACAGAACGAAAGTCGAACGTATCCTTACCAAACTTAACCTACCTTAACAAAACCCAACGTAACCTAACTCAGCCTGACGTGCCAGGACCACTAATATTCGCCTCCCCAGGGTCGAGCAGAATATAGTAGTGCAATGTAGTGCAAGTCTCAGAAACTCTAACTGAACCTTCCGAAGCTAGCCTAACGGAATGAACATATCGCAAACTAACGTGCCGAGATCACTATTATCGGTCATCCGAGAGCCAATCAGAGGATATTATAGCACATTGGAGCGCAGAAATCCACGGCATAACATTGTATAGCGCAAAAACCAAACAAGTCTATCCTAACAAAGCCAAACGTGGCAAACCGAAACGTAGTCAAACCGAACCTAACAAAACGAGACCGCTATTGCTGGCCGTCACAAAGAGAAGCAGAATATATTTGAACACAGTAGTGCGCATAAACCCACCGCTTTGCAGTTGAAAGCACAAAAGTCGAAGATATTCTAACACAACCTGAGCAAACCTAACCAAACCTAACACAGTGCAACTCAACAGAGCATGCGGCGAACACTATTGCGGGCCACCCTGAAGCCAAGCAGAATACGTTAGTGGAGAGTGCAACAAAGAAATCCATAGAATCCCAGAGTATACCACAAAAGTCAAAGCTACCTATGCCTAACCCAAACGAACAGGACATAACCAAACATAGCCAAGCTCAACCTAAAGAGCCGAGGCCGCTATTGCTGCACTCCCCACTGAAAAGCAGGACATACTAGAGGAAAGCAAAGCGCAGATGTTCACCGAATAACATTGTACAGCAATAAAGTTAAAGCTATCCTAGCCAAACATATCCTAACACAGCCTAACCGAGCGTATCCCCAACACAGCGTAAAGTACCGAGACCACATTTGCTGGTACTCCCAGAGCAAAGCTGGAAATGTTATGGCACTGTAGGGCGCCGGAGTCCATCGAATAGGTGGCTAAAGCACTAAATTCAAAGCTATCCTCCCCTATCCTATCTAATCGTAAAGTAACCAAACGTAACATAACTCAAACTTACGTGCCGCGACTACTATTGCTGGCAGCCTCAGAGCCAAGCAGAACACATTAGTAGAGAGCGGAACGCAGAAATCCACGGAATCGCAGTGTATATCGGAAAACACAATGCTAACAATACCTCACCCAAGCCAACAGAACATAGACAAACATAGCCTAACTCAACCTAACGTGCCGAGGCCGTTATTGAAGCATTCCCCAGAGTCAAGCAGGCCACACTGAGCACAGTGGAGCGCAGAAATATCAAATAGCAGTAAACATAACAAGCGTTGAACCTATCCTAATCAAACTTAGCATAATCATACATAAACGAACGAAACCTGGCTAAACAAGACGTGCCGAGGACAGCATTGCTTCCTCCCCCCCACCCCCCCCCCAGAGTCTAGCTGAAAACATGAGAGCACTGTCGGGCGCAGACATCCTCGTAATAGCATACTATAGCACTAAAGACGGACATATCCTCTCCCAACATATCCATCGTAACATAGCCATGCGTAACCTAACTCTACCTAACGTGCCGCGACCGCTATTGCAGGCCTCCACAGAGCCAAACGGAACACTTTGCTGGAGTGCAGGACGCAGGAGTCCATAGAGCCGCAGTGTATATCAGAAAAGTCAAAGCTGCACATACCTAACCCAAACAAATAGGACAGACCCAAATAAGCCTAACTCAACCTAAAGTGCAGAGTCCGCTATCGCTGGCCTCCACAGAGACAAGCAGAAAATGCTAGAACATGGCAGGGCGCAGAAATCTGCGGATAGCAGTGCGTAGCACAAATGTCTGAACTATCATATCCTAACATCAACAAAAGTAGCATACCCGAACGTAGCGTAGCTCAAATTAACGCGCCGGGAACACTGTGGCTGGCCACCCCACAGCCAAGCAGAGGATATTATAGCACAGGAGAGGGCAAGATCCCACCGAACAGCGGAGTATGGCACAAAAGAAGAAGTATCATATCCAAACCTAACCGAACGTAACATAGCCACATGCAACCTAACTCGACCTTACACGACGGGACCACTATTGCAGGCCTCCACAAAGACATGCAGGATGTACTAGAGCACAGTAGTTCGCAGAGAATCACCGCATTGCCGTGAGCAGCGCAAAAGCCGTAGATAATGTAACGTACCCTGACCTAACCTAACATAACGTACGAAGCATAGCACAAAGTAACGCGCCGCGGCCGCTGCTCCTGGCCTCCACATAGCCAAGCAGAGTGCAGTGGAGCACAGTAGATCACAGGAATACACAGAATAACAGCGTAAAGCACTAAAGTCAAAGGTACCCTTACCAAACTTAGCCCAACCTAACCTAGCAAAACATAATCTAACTCAAAATAACGTGCCACGGCCACTATTGCCCGCCTCCCCAGAGTCGGCAGAGTATAGTAGAGCAATGTACAGCGCAGAAAACCGCCGAATAGGAGTGTACGTTACAAGAGTTGGGGATACCCTAACCTAACCTGACCTAACCTAACACAACTAAACGTAGCATAACTGGACATAAAGCCGCGACCACTGCTGCTGGCATCCCCAGAGCACAGCAGAATATAGTAGAACAATGTGGATCGCAGAAATCCACCGAATAGGGGTGTAGGGCACAAAATTCAAACAAATACTGTCCAAGCCTTTCTAACCACCCCTAACGAAACGTAACATATCACAACTTAACGTGCCGATGCCACTATTGCTGCTCTCCTTAGAGCCAAGCAGAGCAAATTAGAAGCGAGTACATCGCTGAAATCCATATAATCGCGGTGTATAGCACGAAAGTCAAAGCGGTCCTATCCTAACCTGACCAAACGTAACATAAACAAATGTAACTTAACTGAACCTAACGTGCCGTGACATCTACTGCTGAACGCCCCAGAGCCAAGGTGAACGTGCTACGGGAGAGTAGAGCGCAGAAACCCATAGAATTGCAGTGTTTAGCAGAGAATGGAGAGGTATACATATCTAACCCAAGCCATCGCAACCTAACCTAACGCAACCAGGCTCAACCTGACGCGCCGCGACCGCAATTTCTGGACTCCACATAGCAAAGCTGAGCATATTAGAGCACATCAGAACGCAGTAATCCACCGAGCAGCAGTTTATAGCACAAAAGTCAAAGCCACGCTATCCCAACGTTACCTAACCTAACCTAGCCAAACATAACCTACTTCAACCACACGTGCCTCGACCACTATTGCTCGCATACCGAGAGTCTAGCAGAGCATAGTAGAGCAATGTAAAACGCAAAAATCCACCGAATAGCAGTGTACAGCACAAAAGTCAAGGCTGTCGTATCCTGACCTAGCCAAACACAACTTAATCTTACGTGACATTCGTCAAACCAGCGCGCCGAGATCACTACTGCTGGCATCACCAGAGCCAAGCGGAATATAGTAGAGCAGAGTAGATCACAGAAATACCGCGAATAGCAGTGCACCGCGCAAAAGTAGGATCTATAGTAGCCATACGTAGCCTAACCTGACCTATCCTGACGTAACATAACAAAACCCAACGTGCCACGGCAACTATTGTTCGCCTCCACAGAATCTAGCAGTGTGCAATGGAGCAATGTAGAGCGCAGGAGTTCACCGAATAGCAGTGTGTATCACAAATGTTGAAAATATCCTAACCAATCCTGACCAAGCCTAACCTAAGAAACATATCATAGCTCAGCAAGGCATGCCGCAACCACTATTCCTGGCATACCCATAGTCAAGCATAGTGTGGTAGAGCACAGTAGATCACAGATATCCTCCTGATAGCAGTGTATAGCCCGAAAGTCAGAGGTATCCTGACCAAACCTAACCTAGCCTAACCTAACCAAACGTGACATAACTCAACCTGACGTGCCACGACCACTGTTGCTCGCTTCCCCGGAGTCGAGCTGTGTGTAGCAGAGCAATGTAGAGTGTAAAACTCCGCCGGATAGCAGTTTCTACCGCAAAAGGTCAAAGAAATCCTAACCGAACCATCCGAATCTAACATAACGGAACGTAACCCTGCTCAACCTAACGTGCCGAGACCGATATCACTGGTTACCCAGTGCCAAGCAGAGCCTATTAGAGCACACAAGGGAGCGGAAACCCATTGAATTGCGGTGTATGGCGCAAAGGGCAAAGCAGCATGTCATAACCTTGCCAAACGTATCATAACCAAACGACCCTAACCCAACCTAACACAACGAGACCGCCTATGCTGGCATCACAGAGAAAAGCAGAATGTACAATAGCACTGTATGGCGCAGAAACCCACCGCATTGCAGTGAATGGCGCAAAGGTCGACGAAGTCTTGACCTAACAGGAGCCAGCATAATCAAACCAAACGCAACCTAACACAACATAAAGTGCCGAGACCACCATTGCTCACCACCGCAGAGCCAAGCAGACCATGCTAGAGGACACAGGAGCGCAGAAATTCGCCCAATAGCAGCGTATAGCACAAATATCAAAGCCATCCTATCCTAATATGTCCAATCCTATCATAAACAAGCGTAGCATAAGCCGGAATAACGTACCACCAGAGGCGAGCTGAGTAAATTAGAGCAATGTAGAGAGCAGAAGTCCAACGAAAAACGGAGCACAGCGCAAAAGACGGAGGCATCCTGACCAAGCTTAACCTAACATAGCCTAACCAAGGGTGACCTAACGCATCAGCCCGACGGTAGACCCCGGCCCTTGCCCCCCCCCCCCCGACCCCCCGAGACAAGCAGATGCTAGTGGAGCAACGCGGGACGCAGATATCGATCGAATTACAGTATAAATCACGAAAGTCAAGACTATCCTATCCTAACGCGCCGTAACCTATAATAACTGCACGTTTTCTAACTCAACGTAACGTGCCGCGACCAATTTTGCTGGCATCCCGAGAGTCGAGCAGGGTATACTCTAGCAATGTAGAGCGAAGTAATCCGTCGAAGAGCATTGTATAGCACAACAGGCTATCCTATCCTAACCTGGCCAAACGTAACGTAAGCAAACGTAGCCTAACTGAATCTAACGAGCCCCGACCACTGTTACTGGCCTCACCAGATACGAGCGGCAAATATTAGAGGAGAGTGGAGCACCGAGGTCCAAACAATCGCAGCGTATAGCAGAAACATCAAAGCTACCCGAACCTAACACAGACTAATATGACATATCCACACACAGCATAACTCAACATAATGAGCTGCGAGCACAATTGCTGGCCTGCCCGCGGCCGATCAGAATATACTACAGAACAGTTAAGTTGAGAAGTCCAACGAAAGGCAGTGTACAGAGCAAAAGTGAAAATTATCCTATCCTAACCTAACCAAACGTAACGCAAGCAAGCGTAACCTAACGCAACCTAGCGTGCCGAGACCACTATTCCGTGCCTCCGCAGAGACAAGCAGAACACATTAGAGCAGAGTCGAGTGCAGAAATCCACCGATTAGCGGTGTATAGCACAATTGTCAAAGCTATCGTATCCTAAACTAGCCAAACTTAACGTAACCCGTCGTATCTTACCTGAACCTAATTTGACGAGACATATATTGATGCACACCTCAGAGCCAAGCAGAACATATTAGAGGAGAGTGGAGCGCAGAGATCGATATAATCGCAATGTATACCAGAAAAGTCATAACTACCCAAACCAAACCCATACTAGCCTAACATAGCCAAACGTAGCATGAAACAACACTAAATACCGCGACCACTTTTGCTGGCCTACACAGAGCCGTACAGAATATAGTAGAGCACAGTGGAGCGCAGGAATCCAACGAGTAACAGTGTATATCACGAAAGACAAAGCCATCCTAACCTAATATAGCATAACATAACCCAACCAAACGTAACCTGTCTCAAACTAACATGCCGGTGCCACTATTGTTGGCATACCGAGGGCAAAGCTGATAATATTAGGGCGCAGTAGAGCGCAGAAATCCACAGGAAAGCAGTGTATAGCATAGAAGTCGGAACAATCCTGTCCTAATCCAGCCAAACTTAACGTAACCATACGTAGCCTAACAAAATATAACCAGACGTGACCTCCATTGCTGCACTCCCAGGGCCAAGCTGAACGTATTCAAGTAGAGCAGAGCGCAG
>NW_016908186.1:92298-180768 GCF_001483705.2 Eufriesea mexicana | reverse complement strand
AACATACTAAAGCGCAGTAGAGTGCAGAATCCCACCGAATAGCAGTGTACAGGAAGATGGTTGTAGCTATCATATCCAAACATAGCCTAACCCGGCCCAACCGAACGTAACCTGACAAAACATAACGTGCCGAGAACACTATTGCAGCACATTCCAGAGCCAAGCAGGGCATACTAGAGCACAGTAGGTCGCTGAAGTCCACCGAATAGCAGCGTAGAACACTGAAGTTAAAGCTACCCGGACCAAACATTGCCTAACCCAAACTAACCGAACGTAACCTGACACAACGTAGCGTGCCGAGACCACTATTGCTGGCCTCGCCAAAGCCAAGCTGGACACATTAGCGGAGAGTAGGACCGAGAAATCCATAGAATCGAAGTGCATATCGGAAAAGTCTGTGTAACCCGTACCTAACCCAAACCAACGGAACATAACCAGACATAGCTTACCTCAATATAACGTACCGGGACCGCCATTGCCGCCCTTCCCAGATTCAAGCAGGATATACTAGAGCACAGCAGAGCGTCGAAATCCGCCGAATAGCTGTGTACAGCGCATATGTCGAAGCTATACTAACCAAGCTAAGCCTGACCCAACCGAACCGAACGTAACCTGACCCTTCGTAGCGTGCCGAAACCGCTATTTTTGTCCTCCCCAGAGCCAAGTAGGAGGTACGAGAGCGCAGTAGAGCCCAGAAATGCACCGAATCGCAATGTAAGGAAGGAAAGTTAAAGCTAACCCCACCAAACTAAGCCCGACCCTACCTAACCGTACGTAACCTGGCACAACGTAACATGCCGAGACCACTATTGCTGGCCTTTCCAGAGCCAAGCAGAAAATATTAAAGCACTGTATGGGACAGAAATCCACCTAATATTAGACCATGGCACTGAAGTCGAAGCTATCCTATCCTAACCTAACGAAACGTAACATAAACAAACGCAACATAACCGGGACTACCGTGCCGAGAACAATACTTCTGGCCTCGATGGAGCCAAGTAGAACATACGAGAGAAGAGTACAGCGCACAAATCCACCTAATAGCGGTGTGGAGCGTAAAAGTCAATGCTAACCTATCCCGAACTTACAGAACGTAACATAGCCAAACTTTATCTACCACAAACTGTCGTGCCCAGAGCACTGTTGCTGGCCCCACCAGAACGAACAGAGCATACTAGAGCGCTGTAGTGCGCAGGAATCCGCCGAACAACTGTCTGTTCCACGAAAGTCATTGCAAACCAAACCATACCCTAGCCAACGTAACCCAACCAAACGTAGCCTAACTGAAACAAACGTGCCGAGAACAGTATTACTGGACTCTCCGGTGTCGAGCAGAGAACAGTAGAGCTATGTAAATCGCAGTGATTCACCGAATAGCGGAGTGTAACACAAACGTCGAATCTACCCTATCCTAACCAAACCAATCGTAGAATTACTAAAGGTACCCTATCGCTAATTAATGATGCATGGTCACTAAAGCTGGCCTCCCCAGAGTATAGCTGAGCATAGTACAGCAAAGAAGAGCGCAAAAAGCCTCCAAATAGCAGTGCATAGTACAAACGTCAAAGATTACCCAACATAATCAGACATAAGCAAACATAGCCTAACGAAGAATTACTAAATTAACGATCCGAGACCTCTTTCGATGGCCTCACCGGAGTACAGCAGAACATATTGGAGCACAGAAGAGCGCACGCATCTACCGAATAGCAGTGTATAACACAAAAGTCAAAGCCATCCTTACCAAACGTACCCAAATATAACATGACGAACGTAATGTACCACAACCAATCGTGCCACGAAAGATTTTACTGGCCTCCCAAGAGTGGAGAAAAGTATAGTACAGCAATGTAGAGCTCAAGAATCCGTAGAATAGCAGTGTATAGCGCAAAAGTTAAAGCTATCCTTACCTAGCCTAACCAAACGTAATATAAGCGGACGTATCGTAACACAAGCTTGCGTGCCACGCCCGCTATTGCTGGCCTCACGAGAGCTAAGCAGAGTAGAGCAGAGCAATGTAGAACGCAGAAATAGTCCGAATAGCTGTCTATAGCATAAAAGCAAAGGCTAACATACCCACACATATCCAAGCGTAATACAATCAATCGCGGCCTGCGTCAACCTAACGTGCCGAGGAGCATATTAGAGCAATGCAGAGCTCTGAAATTCAACGAACGGCAGTGTACAACATAAAAGTCTATGCTATCCTATCCTAACCTGACCAAACGTGACATAACAAAACGTAATTTAGCTAAACCTAAGAATCAGAAAGCAACGCTCCCCAGAGACAAGTGGAACATACTAGAGCATAGTAGAATGCATAAATCCACCGAATTGCGGTACATAGCACAAGAGTATAAGCTATTCTAACCAACTTGTCCTAACCTAAGCCAACCAAACGAAACCTAACTCAACCTAACATGCAGCGGCCGGAATTTCTGGACTGCCCAGAGCAAAGCAGAGCGTATTAGGGCACAGTAGAGCGGAGAAATCCACCGAAAGGCAGTATGTTGCAGAAAAGTCACGGGTACACTATCCTAACCTTACCAACTGTAACACCACCATGCGCAACCAAGCTCAACCTAACGTGTCTCCGCCACACAATGCTGGCCTTCCCAGAGCCAGCTAGAACATATAAGAGGACAGTAGCGCGCAGAATTCCATAGGATCACAGTGTACAGCAGAGGAGTCAAAGATATCCAAACCTAACACAAACTAACGTAACCCAACCTGCCGTAGAAAACACAACGTAACGTGCCGCGACAACTATTGCTAGCATCCCCAGGGTCTATCGCAGTAGGGTGGAGCACCGTGGTGGACAGGAATGCACCGAACCACTGTGTATAGTACGGAAGTCGAAGCTACCATAACCAAGCTTGCGCTAACCTAACAAAGCCAAACGTGACCTATCTCAGCCGATCTTACCTCGACCGCTATTGCCGGCCTCCACAGATTCAGGTAGACGCTAGTAGAGCATTGTAGAGCATAGAAGTCCTCCGAATGGCGGTATATAGTACGAAAGTCAAAGGTACCCTATCCAAACCTAACTAATCGTGGCATAGGCATACGCAACGTAACAGAAACTGATGTGTCCCGAAAACCATTTCTGGCGTCATGAGAGCTAAGCAGACTATAGCAGAGCAATGTAGAACGCTGGAATCGTTCGAATAGCAGCGTACTGCAAAAATGTGTGTGATTTCCTGACATAACCTGACCTAACATGACCTAATCTAGCGTAACCAATCCCAACCTAACGTACCAAGCCTACAATCGCTGGACCTCCCATCGCCGAACAGGGCATATTAAAGGTGAGTAGAGCGCAGAGGTCCATAGAATGGCAGTGTATAGCACGAATATCAAACATATCCGAACCGAACCCAAATAAACTTCTACTAACCAAGCGCAGCCTAACTCACCCTAACGCGCCGCGGCCACAACTTCAAGCATTCCCAGTTCAACGCAGGGTGTATTAGATCGCAGTAGAGCGCAAAAATGCACCGAATAGCAGAGTATAGCACAAAAGACAAAGCTATCCGTTTCTAACCTAACCAAGCGTAACCCAACCGAACGCAGGCTATCTCAAACTAACGTGCCGAGACAACTATTACTGGCCTCCACAGCGCCAATCAGAGTATATTAGAGAAGAGCAGAGAGCAGAAATCCATCCAATAGCAGTGTACAGCACAAAAATTGAAGCCATAGGTGTATCTAAGGGCAGCGCACGAATACACCGAATAGCAATGTATAACGTTAAAATTGAATTTATCCTCCCCTAGCCTGACCAAAGGCGGCATAGTCAGACGTAACGTAACACAACATGGGGTGCCACGGCCACTTTCGCTGGCCTCACGGGAGCCGAGCAGCGTATAGCAGAGCAATATAGGGCGCTGAAGTACACAGAATAGCAGCGTATAGTACAAAAGTCAAATCTATCCCAACCAAACCTAACCAAACCCATACTAACCAAACGCAGCGTGTCTCATCCTAGCCTGCCGACAGCATTATTCCTGGAGACCACAGAGACAAGCAGTGTGTGGAAGCGAACTGAAGAGCGCAGAAGCCCACGAAATAGCATTGTGTAGGACAAAAGTCGAAGCTATCATAACCTAATACATCTTAGCCGAACCTAACCAAACGCAACCTAACCCAACCTAACGTGGCGCGATCAACATTGTTGGCCTCCCGAGAGTCGAACAGAGTTAGGTAGAGCAACGTCGAGCGCAGAAATCCACCGAATTGCGTCGAACAGCACAAAAGCCTAAGCTATGCTATCCTAACTTAACCAATCGTGACATAACCAAACGCATCAAAACTCGCACTAGCAAGGCGAGACCTCTAATGCTAGCCTCTAAACAGACAAGCAGAATATACTAGAGCACAGTGGAAGCCAGGAACCTGTGTACAGCACAGACGTCAGTGATATCCTAACCTAACCCAAACAAACGAAACCTAACGAAATGTAACATGGATCAACCTAACGCACGGCGGCCAACATTTCAGGCATCGCTAGATCAAGGCAGCGCATATTGGTTTGCAGTAGTGAGAAGAAATCCACCGAATAGCAGCCTATAGCGCAAAAGTCATGGTTATCCTAGCCTAGCCTATCCAAACGTAACGTAAGCAAAGGTAACATAACCAAACGTAACTCAACCTAACGTATCTAGACCAATATTGCTGACAACCCCAGAGCCAAGCAGAATATACTAGAACACAGTAGAGCGTAGAAAACCGCCACATTGCTGCGTAAAGCAAAAAAGTCAAGGATATCCTAACCTAATCTGTCCTAACCTAACATAACGGAATGCGGAACAACTGAGCGTAAGGTGCCGAGATAACTATTGCTGGCTTTCCCGTAGCCAAACTGAACATATTAGAGGACGCTAAAGCGCAGAAGTCCATCGAATAGCCGTGTATAGCGCTAAAGTAGGAGCTACCCTATCCTCCCCTAGGCAAACGTAACATGACCAGACGTAGCCTATCTTAGCATAACGTGACGAGACTACTATTCCTGGCCTCCCCAGGCACATGTAGAGCATATTAGAGCAATGTAATGAGCAGGAATCCACCGAATTGCAGTGCACAGCACAAAATTAGCAGATACCCTGAGCAAACAGCCTTACACGTCTTAAGCGAACGCAACACATCTCAATGTAACGTGACGAGACCACTATTGCTGGGATTCCCATTGCCAAGATGAACACCCTCGAGCACTGTAGATCTCTGAAATCCACCGAATAGCATTGTATAGCACAAAAGTAAAAGCTATCCTTCCCTACGTCACCAAACATAACGTAACCAAACGTGACCTGACTCATCCTAACGTGCCGAGACCACAATTGCTGCCCTCCCCACAGCCAATCAGAACGCTATAGAGAAGAGCAGAGCGCAGAAATTCACTGAGTCGCAGTGTACAGTACAATAGTCGAAGCTAGCCTACCCTAGCATGACCAGACTTAACATAAGCAAACGTAGCTTAACTCAACCTATCGTGCCGAAACCACAATTGGCGGCCTCCCCAGAGCCAAGCAGAACATATTACAGAACAGCGGAGCGCAGAAATCCACCGAGCAACAGCTCATACCACGAAAGGCGCAGCTATACATACCTAACCTGGACTATCATAACATAACAAAACTTAGCATAACTCAACCTAACGCGCGGAGAAACTATTACTGGCATCCCCAGTGTCGGACAGAGCATAGTAGGGCAATGCATGGCGTAGAAACCCATCGAGTATTGGTATATAGCAGAAAAGTCAAAGCTATCCTCCATAACTTGACCAAGCATAACGTAACCAGACGTGACCTGAATAATGCTAACGTGCCGAGACCACTATTACTGCACTCCACAGAGCCAAGCAGATCGTACTAGAGGAGACGAGAGCGCCGAAATCCATAGAATCGCAGGGTATGGCGGAAATGTCGAAACAACCCATACATGACCCAAACGAACATGACCAAGCCAAACGTGACCTAACAGAAGCAAACCTGCCGCGGCCTCTATTTATGGAATTCCCAGAGCAAGGCAGGGCACATTAGAAGAGGGTGGAGCGCAGAATTCCACCGTGTAGTAGTGTGCAGCACAAAAGTCAAAGCTACCCTTTCCTAACCTAACCAAGCAGAGCGCAGCGAAACGTAACCTAACACAACCTGGCGTGCCTAGACCGCTATTGCTCACCACCCCAGGGCAATGAAGACTATACTAGAGCGCAGTAGAACGCAGAAATCCGCCACAATAGAGTGTAAAGCACAAGAGTCGAATATATCCTAAGCTAACCGGACATAACCTGACCATACGCTGCCTAACTAAACCTAACGTGCCAGACCATTATTGCTTGCCTCCGCAGCGTCAAGCAGAGCATATTAGAGCACAGCAGAGCGCCGAAGTAAAGCGAACAGCAGTGTACAGCAAAAAAGTCAAGGCTATCCTATCCTAACCTAACCAAGCGTAACCTAACCAAACGCAACGTAACTAAACCTATAGTGCCGAGACCCCTATTGCTGGCCTCGCCAGCGTCAAGCGGAGCATATTAGAGCAAAGCAAAGCGCAGAGATCCACCGAATGGCGGTGTATAGCGCAAAAGTCAATGCTATCGTATCCTAACCTATCAAAACGTAATATAAGCAGACGCATAGTGACCAAAACTGGCGTGCCACGGCCGCTATTTCTGGCCTCACGAGAACTAACCAGAGTGGAACAGAGCAACGTAGAAAGCTGAAATATTCTGAATAGCAGCGTATAGCATAAAAGTCAAAGCTATTCTGACCAAGCCAATCCAAACCTAACCTAAGCAAACGTAACATAGCCAAAGCTAACGTGCCGAGAGCACTATTCCTTCCGTCCGCAGAGCGATGCAGAATATACTAGAGCTCAGTAGACTGCAGTAATCCACCGCATTGGAATGTGTAGCACGAAAGCCAAGGATAACCTAACCTAACCTGTTCCAAAGGTTACATAACCGAACGTAGCCTAACTGAACATAACGTTCCGAGAATACCATTGCTGTCCTACACAGAGCAAGACAAAACATACTAAAGCACAGTAGATCGCTGAATTCCACCGAACAACAGTATATAGAACGAAAGTCAATTCAATCCTAACATATCCCAGTGTAACATATCCTAACCGAACGTAGACTAACTCAACGTAACGTGCCGAGGCCACAATTGCAGGCCTCCCTGGAGTCGAGGAGAATATAGTAGACCAATGCAGTGCGATGAAATCCAGCAAGAAGCAGTCTATAGCACTAAAGTCATCTTCATCCTATCGTAACGTATCCAAACGAAATATAATCAAACGTAACCAAACCTAACGTAACGCGCCGAGGCCGCTACTGCCGGCTTACACAGAGACAAGCAGAAAATGCAACAGCAAAGTAGAGAGCAGAAAGTCACAAAATTGCAGTGTATAGCACTAAAGTCAGAGACATTGTAACCTAACGTAAGCTAGCCCAACTTAATCAAACGTAGAATGACGAAAACTGATGTGCCGCCACCACTATTGCCGTCCATCCCTGAGTCGAGCAGAGTATAGTAGAGCACAGTAGAACGCGGAAATACACCGAATGCCAGTGTATACCTCGAAAGTTGAACCTATCCAAACGTCACCCAAGCAAATGTAATCTAACCAAACGTAGCATAGCCTGGGACCTACCTAATACCTAATGTGCCGGGACCTCTGTTACTATCAAGCAAATGTAATCTAACCAAACGTAGCATAGCAATACCTAATGTGCCGGGACCTCTGTTACTAGCATCTCCGGAGTCATGCAGAGATTATTAGAGCAATGCAGGGCGTAGGAAACAGACGAGAAGCAGTGTATGGCACAAAAGTCAACTCTGCACTATACCCACCTATCCAAACGTAATATGAACAAACCTAACTAAACTTAAACTAACCTGCCGAGACCATTGTTGCTGATCTCCATAGAGACACAAAGAATTTACTGCAACACAGTAGAGCGCAGAAGTCCACCGAACAGCTGTGCACAGCACAAAGTCAATGTTATCCTATCCCAAACTAGCCAACCGTAGCATACCCACACGCAACATGACCCTGTCTATCGTGCTGATACAACAACTGCTTGGCTCCCCACAGCCAAGCAGAATATATTACAGCACAGTAAAACGCAGAAAGCCGCCAAATGTCAGTGTGAAGCACTAACGTCAAAGACATCCTAACCTAACATGTCCTATCCTAACCCAACGAACGAAACATAAATCAGCCTATCGTGCCACGACCGCTATTGCTGGTCTCTCCAGTGGGGAACAGAGTATGGTAGAGCAATCAAGGGCGCAAAAATCCGGCGAATTGCAGCATATAGCAAAAAGGTCAATGTCAGCCTATCCTAATCTAAGCAAACGTAACCCAACCGAACGTAACCTAACTAAACCTTACATGCCGCGGCCACTATTTCTGGCAACCCCAGAGGAAGGCAGAGCATTTTGGGGCACAGTATAGCGCAGAAATACACCGAAAAGCCGAATGAGGCGCAAAAGTCACAGGTACCATATCCTAACCTAACCAATGGTAACACTTCCCAGCTTAACCAAGCTCAACCAAACGTGCCGCTGCCACAATTTTTGGCCTCCCCAGAAACAAGAAGAACTTATTATAGCAGGCTAGGGTGCATAAGTCCATGTGATCGCTGTGTACAGCGGAAAATTGAATGATGTCCAAACCTAACACGAACTAACATAGCCTAACCTGTCTTAGCCAGACCCAACGTAACGTTCCGCGTCCATTATTGCTGCCCCCCCGCCCCAGGGTCCAGCAGATTAGGGTGGATCACAGTGGAGGGCAGAAATGCACCGAATATCTGTGTATAGCAGGAAAGTGGTAGCTACCCTAACCACTTCTAACCCAACATAACCTAACCAAACGTAACGCGACCCAACCTAACGTGCCACGGACCCAATTGCTTGCGTCCCGGTAGTCGAGCAGAGTATAGTAGAGCAATGTAGGGCGCAGGAATCCACCGATTAGCGGTGTATAGCACAAAAGTCAAAGCTTCGCTATCCTAACCTAACAAAACGTGGCATAACCGATCGTAGTGTAACTCAAATTTACGTGCCGCTACCACTATTTCTGGCCTCCCCAGGGTCCAGCAGATTAGAGTATATGGCAGTTGATGGCAGGAATCCACCGAATAGTTGCGTATGGGCCAAGAGTCAAAGCTACCCTATCCTAACCATACCAAGCGTAATATAACCAAACGTTATCTATCACAAACTGACGAGCCGAGACCACTATTTCTGTCCTCCCCCGCGACAAGCAGAAGATACTAGGGCACAGTAGAGCCTAGTAGGCAACCGAAATGCAGTCTACGCCACGAAGGTCAAAGCAATCCGTACCTAACCGAAACTAACGTAACCGGACCTAACGTAGCCTAACTCAACCTAACTGGCCTAGACCTCTATTACTGGCCTCCCCGGTTGTCGAGCAGAGTAGGGTAGAGCAACGTAGAGCACAGAAGCCCTCCGAATATCGGTGTATATCATAAGAGGCATAGGCACAGTATCCTGACCTAACGAACCGGAACCTAACCGAGCATAGCCTAATACAGCCTATCGTGCCATGACCACCAATGATGGAATCCCCAGAGTCGAGCGGGGTATACTAGAACACAGTAGAGCGCAAAAGGTTACCAAATTCCAATGCATAGCACAAAAGTAGAAGATACCCTATCCTAGTCTGACTCAGCCGAACCTTGCCAAACGTAGAGTAACTAAGCCTATCGTGCCGCGACCATTATTGCTGGATTCCCCAGAGACATGCAGAATATTGTAGAGCACATCAGAGCACGGAAGTCCATAGGATGTCAGTGTTGAGCACATATGTCAAAGTCCATTGTTGCTGATCTCCATAGAGACACAAAGAATTTACTGCAACACAGTAGAGCGCAGAAGTCCACCGAACAGCTGTGCACAGCACAAAGTCAATGTTATCCTATCCCAAACTAGCCAACCGTAGCATACCCACACGCAACATGACCCTGTCTATCGTGCTGATACAACAACTGCTTGGCTCCCCACAGCCAAGCAGAATATATTACAGCACAGTAAAACGCAGAAAGCCGCCAAATGTCAGTGTGAAGCACTAACGTCAAAGACATCCTAACCTAACATGTCCTATCCTAACCCAACGAACGAAACATAAATCAGCCTATCGTGCCACGACCGCTATTGCTGGTCTCTCCAGTGGGGAACAGAGTATGGTAGAGCAATCAAGGGCGCAAAAATCCGGCGAATTGCAGCATATAGCAAAAAGGTCAATGTCAGCCTATCCTAATCTAAGCAAACGTAACCCAACCGAACGTAACCTAACTAAACCTTACATGCCGCGGCCACTATTTCTGGCAACCCCAGAGGAAGGCAGAGCATTTTGGGGCACAGTATAGCGCAGAAATACACCGAAAAGCCGAATGAGGCGCAAAAGTCACAGGTACCATATCCTAACCTAACCAATGGTAACACTTCCCAGCTTAACCAAGCTCAACCAAACGTGCCGCTACCACAATTGTTGGCCTCCCCAGAAACAAGAAGAACTTATTATAGCAGGCTAGGGTGCATAAGTCCATGTGATCGCTGTGTACAGCGGAAAATTGAATGATGTCCAAACCTAACACGAACTAACATAGCCTAACCTGTCTTAGCCAGACCCAACGTAACGTTCCGCGTCCATTATTGCTGCCCCCCCGCCCCAGGGTCCAGCAGATTAGGGTGGATCACAGTGGAGGGCAGAAATGCACCGAATATCTGTGTATAGCAGGAAAGTGGTAGCTACCCTAACCACTTCTAACCCAACATAACCTAACCAAACGTAACGCGACCCAACCTAACGTGCCACGGACCCAATTGCTTGCGTCCCGGTAGTCGAGCAGAGTATAGTAGAGCAATGTAGGGCGCAGGAATCCACCGATTAGCGGTGTATAGCACAAAAGTCAAAGCTTCGCTATCCTAACCTAACAAAACGTGGCATAACCGATCGTAGTGTAACTCAAATTTACGTGCCGCTACCACTATTTCTGGCCTCCCCAGGGTCCAGCAGATTAGAGTATATGACAGTTGATGGCAGGAATCCACCGAATAGTTGCGTATGGGCCAAGAGTCAAAGCTACCCTATCCTAACCATACCAAGCGTAATATAACCAAACGTTATCTATCACAAACTGACGAGCCGAGACCACTATTTCTGTCCTCCCCCGCGACAAGCAGAAGATACTAGGGCACAGTAGAGCCTAGTAGGCAACCAAAATGCAGTCTACGCAACGAAGGTCAAAGCAATCCGTACCTAACCGAAACTAACGTAACCGGACCTAACGTAGCCTAACTCAACCTAACTGGCCTAGACCTCTATTACTGGCCTCCCCGGTTGTCGAGCAGAGTAGGGTAGAGCAACGTAGAGCACAGAAGCCCTCCGAATATCGGTGTATATCATAAGAGGCATAGGCACAGTATCCTGACCTAACGAACCGGAACCTAACCGAGCATAGCCTAATACAGCCTATCGTGCCATGACCACCAATGATGGAATCCCCAGAGTCGAGCGGGGTATACTAGAACACAGTAGAGCGCAAAAGGTTACCAAATTCCAATGCATAGCACAAAAGTAGAAGATACCCTATCCTAGTCTGACTCAGCCGAACCTTGCCAAACGTAGAGTAACTAAGCCTATCGTGCCGCGACCATTATTGCTGGATTCCCCAGAGACATGCAGAATATTGTAGAGCACATCAGAGCACGGAAGTCCATAGGATGTCAGTGTTGAGCACATATGTCAAAGACACCCTAACCTATCCCAAGCAATCCTAACACAACTGAACGCAATCAAATCCAACCTAGCGTGCCGCGACTACTATTGATGGCTTCCGCAGAGGCAAGCGGATTACAATAGATCACAGAAGGGCACAGAAGTCCATAGGATATCAGTGTTTAGCACATATCTCAAAGCTATCCGAACGAAACCCAAACTAACGTAACCTGACCAAACGTAGCCTAACTCAAACCAACGTGCCGAGACTATAATTATTGGCCTCACCAGATTCGATGAGAGTAGAGGTTTGCAACGTAGGGTGTACAAATACACCGAATAGCAGTGTATATCACAAAAGTCAAAGCTATCCTATCCAAACTTAACCCAACCTAACCCAACTAGAGACATCCGAACCCAGCCTAGCGTGCCACGACTGCCATTGCTCCCCCCCCCCCCGGGACAAGCAGATGTTAGTACTCCAATGCAGGGCACAGATATCGACCTAATAGCAGTGTATGGCACAAAAGTCAGAGCAATCCTAAGGAAACTTAACCTAATCTCACCTAACCTAACCTAACCAAACGTAACATATCCCATACCAACGTGTCAATACCACTATCTGATGGACTCCCCAGAGCCAAGCAGAATGTACTAGAGAACCGTGCAGCGCAGACAGCCGCCAATAGCAGTGTATAGCACAAGAGTCAAAGCTACCCTATCCTAACCAGGCCAAATGTAACGTAACCAAACTTAACCTAACTAAGCCTAACGTACGGAGACCACTATTGCTGCCTCAACAGAGGCAAGTACAGCACATTATAGTGGAGTAGAGCGCAGACATCGATACGATCGCAGTGCGTGTCACATAAATCTTAGCTACCATATCCTAACATAACCATACGTAGCACAACGCAAAATAGTCAATCACAACCTAACGTGCCGAGAGAACTATTCCTTGGCTCCACAGAGCCAAGCAGAATTTGCTGGAGTACAGTAGAGTGCAGTAATCCACCGCACTGCACCTTGCAGAGCAAAAGTCAAAGATACCCTAACCAAACCTAACCAAACATAACAAAGCCAAACGTAACCTAACTCAACCTAATGTGCCTAGAGTGCTATTGCTGACCACCCCAGCGGAAATCAGGTAGTATTAGAGGACAGTAGGGTGCAAAAATCCACAGAGTCTCAGTCTACATGGGAAAAGCCAAAGATATCCAAACCTAACCCAAACAAACATAACCTAATCTGACGTAGCCGAGCACAACGTAACGTGCATCGACCACTATTGTTGGCATCCCAAGGGACTAGCAGATCGGAGTAGAGCACGATGCACGGCAGCAATCTACCGAATGAAAGTGCAGAGCACGAAAGTCATGGCTACCCTGGCCAAACCGAGCCAAACCTAACCTTACCGAACTTAACCTAACTCGGCCTAACGTGCCACGACCACTATTACTGGCATCCCGAGGTTCGAGCGGAGCATATTAGAGATATCTAGAGCACAGATATCCACCGAATAGCAGTGTATAGCACAAAAGTCGGAGCCATCCTAACAGAACCAGCCCTTACCTATCCTAACCGAGCGTAGAGAGACTAAAATTAGCTGGACAACAAATCTATCGCTGGCCTCCCCAGAGCCGAGCAGAACATATTAGAGCACAGTAGAAAGCAGATATCCACAGAGAATCTGCGTACAGCAAAAGAGTCAAAGCTATCCTAATATAACCCGACCTAACATAACCAAACCAGGCCTGGCATAACTAAACGTAACGTGCCGATACCACTGTTGCTGGCACTCCCAGAGACAAGCTGATCATATTAGAGCACATTAGATGGCAGAGATCCGCTGAATAGCAGTGTATGGCGCAAAAGTCGTAGCTAGCCCCTCCTAACCTAACCAATCGTAACGTAACCAAACGTAACCTAACTCAACAAAACGTGATGAGACCACTATTTCGGGCATCCCCAGAGCCAAGGAGAACATATTAGAGGAGCGTAGATAGCAAAAATCTATAGGATCGCCGTGTATAGCAGAATAGTCAAAGCCACCCAAACCTAACCCAAGCAAATGTAACATAAGCAAACGAACCCTAACTCAACATAACGAGCAGCGACCACTGTTGCTGGACGCTTCAGCGCCGAGCAGAATACAGTAGAGCACAGCAGAGCGCAGAGGTCTGGGAATAACTGTATATACCACGAAAGTTTCAGACATCCTGACCTAGTACAAACAAACGTAAACTGACTAAACGTAGCCTAACTCAACCTAACGTTTCGAGAACACAATTCCTCTCCTCCCCATGGTCGAGCAGAATATACTAGAGAACTGCAGAGCGTACAAATCGACCGAATTGCAGTGAATATCACAAAGGTCCAAGATATCCTGACCAAACCAAACCTAACCTAACCTTGCCAAGCGTATCGTACCTCAACCTAATGTGCCGAGACCACTATTACTGGCATCCCCAGAGCCAATCAGAACATACTAGATCGCCTCAGTACGCAGATGCCGACTGCAATACAGAGTGCAGCACAGAAGTCGAAGGTATCCTAACCTAACGCAAATAAGCCGAACCCAACAGAGCGTAACCTAACTCAACCTAACGCGCCCCGGACACCATTTCTGACCTCCGTCTGAGGAAAGCAGAGCACACTTGATAACACTGGTGCGCAGGAATCCACCGAAAAGATGTGTGTGACATAAAAGTCGAAGACATCATGGGCTAACCTAACCCAACATAGCATAAGCAAACGTAACCTAACTGCAATTAAACCGCCCTACAACGCTCTTGCTGACCTCCGCAGGGCCAAGCAGGATATACTACAGAACAGTAGACCACAGAAATCCGCGGCTTTGCATTGAAAAACACAAAAGTCCAAGAAAACGAAACATAGCCTGACCGAACCTAATCCAACTGAACGTACCCTAACCCAGCATATGGAGCCGAGACCGCCATTGCTGTCTTTCGCAGAGTCAAGCTGAAAGTATCAGGCCACACTGGAGCGCAGCAATCCACCGAATAGCAGTGTTTAGCACAATAGCCATAGCTGCACTATCCTAACATATCCAAACGAAATAAAACCAAACGAAACATAACCTTTCCTAGCGTGCAGTGACCACAGTTGCTGGAATCCCCAGAAATGAGCAGAATACAGTGGAGCACAGTAGAGTGCAGCAGGGCACCGGATGACAGCGAACAGCACAAATGTTGAAGACACCCCAACCCTACATTTCCTAACCTCTCCCGGGCAAACGTAGGATAACTAAACCTAACGACCCGCGACCACTACTGCTGGCATCCACAGAGCCAAGCGGAACGAACTAGTGCGCTGTAGAGTGCAGAAATACACCGAACAGCAGTTCATAGCACAAAAGGCAAAGCTCATCTTCGCTACCCTAACGAAACGTAACAAAAGCAAACGTAGCCTAGCAGAACCTAACGCGACAAGACCACAATTACTGTCCTCCGCAGTGTCGAGCAGAGTATAGTAGAGCAATGTGGATCGAAGGAACCCACCAAATAGCCTTGTATAGCACAAAAGTTGAAGTTACCCTACCTTAGCCTATCCAAACATAACAAAACCATATGTAACACATCTCAAACTAACGAGACGGAACCACCATTGCTGGCATCCCCATCGCCAAGCGGAACATATTAGAGGAGAGCGGATTGCAGGAGCCAATAGAATGCCAGTGTATAGCATAAAGGACAAAGAAATGCAAAACTTGCCGAAGCTAGCGTAACCCAGCCAAACGTAACATATAACATACTAACGTGCCGATACCGCTATTACTGGCATCCTCAGAGCCAAGGAGAACATACTGGAGCATTCTAGCGTAACCCAGCCAAACGTAACATATAACATACTAACGTGCCGATACCGCTATTACTGGCACCCTCAGAGCCCAGGAGAACATACTGGAGCACAGTAGAGCGCAGAAGTCCACCGAATAGGCGTGTATAGCTCAAAAGTACAAGCCATCATAACCAAACGTGATATTGCCTAACCAAGCCAAGCGTAACCTAACTCAACATAACGCGCCTCGTCCATTATTGTTGGCCTCCCGAGGGTGGAGCAGAGAGTAGTACAGCAACGTGGAGCGCAGTTATCCCCGGAATAGCAGTGTAGAAGACAAGAGTCAAGGCTGCTCTAACGAAACCTAGCCTAACCTAGCCAAGACGAACGTTACATGCCACAGACTAACACGCCGAGGCCACTATTGTTGGCTTGCCCAGAGCCCAGCAGAACGTATTGGCGCACAGTAGAGCGCCGAAATCAACTGTATATTAGTGTACGGCACAGGAATCAAAACTATCCAAGCCTAACATAGCCAATCATAGCATAACCAAACGTAACGTTACCCACCCGAACGTGCCTAGGCCACTATTACTGGCTTCCCCAGAGCCAAGCAGAACATACTAGAGGCCAGTAGAGCGTAGAAATCACCCGCATTGCAGTGAATATCACAAAGGTCGGAGATATCCTTTCCAAACCTAACCTAACCTGACCTAACCAAGCGTAACATTACTCAACCATACGTGCCGCGACCACAACTGCTGGCATCCCCAGGGAAAAACGGAATATGACAGAGCACAGTAGAGCACAGAATTCCACAGAATATCTGTGTCGAGCACAAAAGTCAAAGATACCCTAACCCAACACAGCTTAACCCAACCTAGCCGAACGGAGTTAAACTCAACATAAAGTGCTGCGACAAATATTGCGGTCCTCCGCACTGCCAAGCAGAGCATATTAGATGAGTGTGGTACGCAGGAACCCATAGAATCGCAGTGTATGGCAGAAAAGTCGAAGCTATCCAAACCTATCCCAAGCTGACGTAACATTGCCAAACGAATCCTAACTCAACATAGCTTGCCGAGACAACTATTACTGGATTCCCCAGAGAAAAGTGTGGCATACCATAGCACAGTAGAGCGCAGGAATTGACCACATTCCAGTGTGCAGCACAGAAGTGAAAGAGAACCTTTCCTTTGCACAGACAAACCTAACCTATCCCAACGTAACCTAACGCAACCTAACGCGCCGCGGCCGCTACTTCTGGCCTCCCCAGGGCAAAGCGGAGCATACTTGGTCGCAGTAGTGCGCAGAAGTCCACCGAATAGCAGTGCGCGGCATAAAAGTCGAGGCCATCCTAGACTAACCAAGCCAAACAAAGGATAAGGAACGTAACCGTACTCCACCTAACAGGCCAACACCACAATTGTTTGAAGTTACCCTACCTTAGCCTATCCAAACATAACAAAACCATATGTAACACATCTCAAACTAACGAGACGGAACCACCATTGCTGGCATCCCCATCGCCAAGCGGAACATATTAGAGGAGAGCGGATTGCAGGAGCCAATAGAATGCCAGTGTATAGCATAAAGGACAAAGAAATGCAAAACTTGCCGAAGCTAGCGTAACCCAGCCAAACGTAACATATAACATACTAACGTGCCGATACCGCTATTACTGGCATCCTCAGAGCCAAGGAGAACATACTGGAGCATAGTAGAGCGCAGAAGTCCACCGAATAGGCGTGTATAGCTCAAAAGTACAAGCCATCATAACCAAACGTGATATTGCCTAACCAAGCCAAGCGTAACCTAACTCAACATAACGCGCCTCGTCCATTATTGTTGGCCTCCCGAGGGTGGAGCAGAGAGTAGTACAGCAACGTGGAGCGCAGTTATCCCCGGAATAGCAGTGTAGAAGACAAGAGTCAAGGCTGCTCTAACGAAACCTAGCCTAACCTAGCCAAGACGAACGTTACATGCCACAGACTAACACGCCGAGGCCACTATTGTTGGCTTGCCCAGAGCCCAGCAGAACGTATTGGCGCACAGTAGAGCGCCGAAATCAACTGTATATTAGTGTACGGCACAGGAATCAAAACTATCCAAGCCTAACATAGCCAATCATAGCATAACCAAACGTAACGTTACCCACCCGAACGTGCCTAGGCCACTATTACTGGCTTCCCCAGAGCCAAGCAGAACATACTAGAGGCCAGTAGAGCGTAGAAATCACCCGCATTGCAGTGAATATCACAAAGGTCGGAGATATCCTTTCCAAACCTAACCTAACCTGACCTAACCAAGCGTAACATTACTCAACCATACGTGCCGCGACCACAACTGCTGGCATCCCCAGGGAAAAACGGAATATGACAGAGCACAGTAGAGCACAGAATTCCACAGAATATCTGTGTCGAGCACAAAAGTCAAAGATACCCTAACCCAACACAGCTTAACCCAACCTAGCCGAACGGAGTTAAACTCAACATAAAGTGCTGCGACAAATATTGCGGTCCTCCGCACTGCCAAGCAGAGCATATTAGATGAGTGTGGTACGCAGGAACCCATAGAATCGCAGTGTATGGCAGAAAAGTCGAAGCTATCCAAACCTATCCCAAGCTGACGTAACATTGCCAAACGAATCCTAACTCAACATAGCTTGCCGAGACAACTATTACTGGATTCCCCAGAGCAAAGTGTGGCATACCATAGCACAGTAGAGCGCAGGAATTGACCACATTCCAGTGTGCAGCACAGAAGTGAAAGAGAACCTTTCCTTTGCACAGACAAACCTAACCTATCCCAACGTAACCTAACGCAACCTAACGCGCCGCGGCCGCTACTTCTGGCCTCCCCAGGGCAAAGCGGAGCATACTTGGTCGCAGTAGTGCGCAGAAGTCCACCGAATAGCAGTGCGCGGCATAAAAGTCGAGGCCATCCTAGACTAACCAAGCCAAACAAAGGATAAGGAACGTAACCGTACTCCACCTAACAGGCCAACACCACAATTGCTGACCTCCCCAGAGCCAGGCAGAATGTACTAGAGCACAGTAGATGACAGAAAACCGCGGCGCTGGAGGGCAAAGCACAAAGGTCGATTATAACCTAACGTAAGCAAACATATCCCATCTCAGCATATGGAGCCGAAACCACTATTGCTGTCTTTCCCAGAGCCAAGCTGAACATATCAGGCCTCAGTGGAGTGCAGGGATCCACCGAATAGCAGTGCATGGCACAAAAGTTAGTGCTCTCCGCACCTACACGCGCATAACGTGACATAACCAAACGCAGCATAAGCCAAGCTACCGTGTCGGCACGACGTTTACTGGCCTCCTCTTAGTCAAGCAGAATATACTAGAGCGCAGTAGAGCGCAGAAATCCACCGAATCAAAGCGCATAGCACAAAAGTCAAGGCCACCTTTACCTACCTTGACAAAGCTTACCTAGCCGAAAGTAACGTTACTCAAGCAAGCGTGCCACGGTCACCATTGCTGGCCTCCGCAGAGGCAATCAGATGCTAGTACAGCAATTCAGAGCGATGGTATCGAACGGATAGCTGTGTACAGCAGAAGAGTCAAAGCCATCCAAACCAAGCTTAACCTAAGCTAACCTATTCAAACGTAAGATAAGGATACCTTAGACTTTTCTGCTATACGCTGCCATTCTATTGATTTCTGCGCTCCACTCTTCTCCAATATGTTATGCTTAGACCTTGGGAGTACGGCAGTTACGTTCGCGGTACTTTACGTTAGCTTTGAGTACGTTTGGTTAGGAAAAGTTAGCTTGGGTAAGGTTAGGATAGCTTCGGCTCTTGTGTTCAGCACTGCTCTTCCATGGCCTTCTGCGCTCTACTGTGCTCCATTATATTACGCTAGCCTCTGTGCACGCAAGCAATAGCTGTCGTGCCACGTTAGTTTCAGTTCTGATACGTTTGGTTATGTTGGGATAGTGTATCTTCGACTTTCGTGCTGTACACTGTTACTCGGTGCATGTATGCGCTCAGCTGTGCTCTACCTTATTCTGCTTGCCTCTGGGGAGGGCAGCAATAGTGGTCACTACACGATAGACTGTGTTAGCGCATGTTCGACTCGGTAGGGTTAGTTTGGGTTAAGTTAGGGCTACTTTGACTCTTCCGCTGTACACTGCTATGCGGCGCATTTCTGCGGCCTACTGTGCTCTAGCATATTCTGTTAGGCTCTGTCGAGACCAGAAATAGCTGTCGCAGCACGATGGGTTGATATACGTTACGCTTGGCTATGGTACGTTTGGCTAGGTTAGGATATTTTAGCTTTGACATTAGTGCTCAACACTTCTATTCTATGGTCTCCTGCGCTCCACTCCGCTGTAATATGCTCTGCTTTGCGATGCGGAGGCCAGCAGTATTCATCTAGGTTCGTTAGGTTGAGATATGTTACGTTTGGCTATATCACGTTTGGCTTGGTTAGGATAGGGTAGCTTCGACATTTGAGTTATACACTGGTTTTCTTGGATATCTACGCTCTACATTACTCTACTATACCCTGCTCGACTCTGGGCGAGCCAGTAATAGTGGTCTCGGTACGTTAGTTTGAGATAGGCAACGTTTGGTTACGTTTTGTTATCTTTGATTACCTTTGGGTAGCTTTGAATTTTTTGACATGCACTGCGATCATGTAGATTTCTGAGCTCGACTCTCCTCTCATATATTCTGCTAGGCTCTGGGGAGTGTAGCAATAGTGGGCGCGGCACGAAGGGTTGCGTTGTGTTGCGCTTGGTTTTGTAACGATTGGTCATGTTAGGAGAGAAAAGCTCCCACTTTTGTGCTATACACTGGTGTTCGGTGTATCTCTGCTTTCTACTGCGCTCTCATACGTTCCGCTTGGACCTGGGGAGGCCAGCAATAGTTGTCTCGGCACGTTAGGCTGAGTTATATTACTTTTGGATAGTCTAGGTTAGGTCAGGTTACGTCACGATATCTTCGATTTTTGTACCGTACACTGCAATGCGGCTGATTTCTGCATTCTACTGTGCCCTAGTACGTTCCGCTGTGATCTTTGGTGGCGAGTAATGGTGTCCTCAGCACGTTAGCCTGTGCTACATTACGCTTGGATACGTTGGGATAGGATAACTTTGACTTTAGCGATATGAACAGCGATTCTATGGACTCCTTCGCTCTATGGACGGCAGCAGTGCAGGGCTCGCCACGTTGGGTTGAGTTATGTTACGTTTGGTTACGTTACGTTCGGTTAGGTTAGGACAGGGAACCTTTGACATCTGTGCTATTCACTGCCATTCGGTGGACCCCTGCGCCCTACTGCACTTTAACATGTTCTGCTTGGCACCATGGAGGCCAGCAATAGTGATACCGGCAGGTTAAGTTGAGTTTGAATACGTTTTGTTAGGCCATGTTAATTAGGGATTGATTCGGACAGCTTAGCCTTCTCCGCTATACACTGCGATTATATGGTTTTCTGCGCTCGATTCTCCTCTAATATGCTCTACTCGCCTCTGTGCAGGACAGCAGTAGTCGTCGCGGCACGTTAGGTAGAGTTATGTTACGTTTGGATGCGTTATGTTAGGTCGGGTTATGATAAGGTAACTTTGACTTTCGTGCTGTACTCTACTATTCGGTGGATTTTTGCTCTATCGTGTGATCTAATATTTTCTACTTGGATCTGTGGAGGCCATCAAGTGGGTTCTAAGCACGTAAGTTTCAGTTATGTTTCGTTTGGTTAGGTCATGCCTGACTAAATTCGGTAAGGATAGCTCCGACCTTCGTGCTGTACGCTGTCATTCGGTAGATTCCAGCGCTCTACTATGCTATGATATGCTCGACTCGGCACTGGGGATGCCAGCAATGGTGGACTCGGCTCGTTAGGGGGGGGTATGTTACGTACGGGTATGCTAAGTTTGGTTAATTTATGACAGCGTAGCCTTGACTTTTGTCCTATACACAGGTATCCTATGGATTTCCGCACTCTACTCTGCTCTAATATGCTCCGCTTGTCTCTCGGGAGGGCAGCAATGGTGGTCTCGGCACGTTAGGTTGAGACAGTTTACGTTCGGCTTGGTTAGGTTAGTTTGTGTTTCGATAGTAGAGCTTTGACTTATCTGCTGTACACTGCTATTCTGTGTTCCCGTTCTATCCACTCTCCTTCAATATACTCTGCTTGGCGATGTGGAGGGCAACAGTAGTATTCTAGGCACGTAGGGTTGGGTTATGTTACACTTGGTATGTTGAGTTTTGTTAGGTTAGGATAGAATAACATTCAAGTTTGAGCTATGCTCTGCTATTAGGTACATTTCTATGCTGTACATTGCCCTGCAGTGCTCTACTCGGCTCTGAGGAGGTCAGAAATACAGCACTCGGAACGTCAGTTTGAGCTAGGCTACGCGCGGTTATGCTACGTTTGTTTGTGTTTGGTATGGATGGCCTTGACTTTCGTGCTATACAATGTTTTACGGTCGATTTCTGATCTCTTCCCTGCTCTACTATATTCTGCTTGGCCCTGCGGAGTTCAGCAATAGTGGTCGCGGTAAGAGATGTTGGGATAGACTGCATTTGAATAGGTTTGGTTAGTACATGTTAGGTCATGCTTTCATTGGCTTTTGTGCTGTACACTGCGATGCGGCTGATTTTTGCGCTCTACTGTGCTCTAGTATATTCTGATTGATCCCGGGGATGCCAGCAATAGTGGTCTCGGCACGTAAGGTTAGGATATGTTACGTTTGGCTATAATACGTTTATTAACGTCAGGTTAGGATAGGGTAGCTCTGACTTTATAGCTTTACCCTTGAATTCGGTCGACTCGTACGCTCTACATTGCTCTACTACACACTGCCTGACTGTGGAGAGGCCAGTAATAGTGGTCTCGGCAAGTTAGGCTGAGATATGCTACGTTTGGTTTAGTTATGTAGCCTTGGGTTAGGTTTGGATGGCTTCCAATTTTCTGCTATACTCTGAGATTCTAAGCCTTTCTGCGCTCTGCACTACTCTAATAAGTTCTACTTGTCTCTGGCGCGGCCAGCAATAGCGGTTGCGTGACGTTAGTCTGAGTTAATTTACGTTTGGTTATATTACTATTTGTAACGATAGGAGAGAATAACTCAGACCTTTGCGTTGTACGCTGCTATTCGGCTGACTTCTGCGCTCTATTGTGCCCTAACATGTTCTGCTTGGATGTGGGGAGGCAAGCAATTGTGGTCCCTGCACGTCAGATTGAGTTACGTCACGTTATGCTTCGTTAGGTTTGGTTAGGTTTGGTTAGGGTAGCATTGACTTTTGTACCATACACTGCTATCCGGCAGATACCTGCGATCTACGTTGTTCTGCTCTCCGCTGCTTGTCTCTGGGAAGGCCAGAAATAGTGGTCGTGTAACGTTTGCCAGTATTAGGTAACGTTTGACTTGGTTATGTTAGGTTATTCTTGGTAAGGGTGGCTTCGTCTTTTGGCCTTTACGCAGCTATTCGTTGGATTCCTGCGCTCTACCGTGCTGTAGTATATTCTGCTTGGGTATGGGGGGGCCAGCAGTAGTGGTCTCGACACGTTAGGCAGAGCTATGTTGCGTTTGGTTATGTAACGTTTTGTATGGTTGGGATAGAATCGCTTTGACTTTTGTGCTATAAACTGGTACTCGGTGGATTTCCGCCCTCCACATGGCTCTATTATACCCTGCACTTCCCACGGGAAGCCAGCAATAGCGGTCGTGACATGTAAGGTTGAGTGACGTTACGTTTGGTTAGGTTAGGGTAGGTTAGGTTTGGTTAGAGTAACTTTGACTTTCGAGCTATGCACAATTATTCGGTGGTTTCCTGCCCTTTACTGCTTTCTGCAATAATCTGCTTAGCACTGAGGAGACCAGAAATAGTTATGGAGACACGTTCTGTTGAGTATGTCTATGTCAGGTAATGATACGTTTGTTTGGGTTAGGATTGGGTATCTTTAACTTTTCTGCTATACACTGCGATTCTAAGGACTACTGCGCCCTACTCTAGTCTAACAGTCACTGCATGGCTCTCGGGAGGCCAGCAATAGTGGTGGCGGCACGTTGGGTTTAGTTTGGACACGTTTGGTAATGTTACAGTTTGTTAAGTTAGGAGGGGGTAGCTATGACTTTTGAGCGATACACAGATATTCGGTGGATTTCTCCGTTCCACTGCTCCCTAATATGCCACGTTTTGCTCTGGGTAGGCAAGAAATAGTGGCCGCAGCACGATGGTTTGTGTTAGGTTACGTCTGTTCAGTTTACGATAGAATGGGTAAGGTTTGGATAGCTTTGACCTTCCTGCTATACACTGCCATTCCATTGACCCCTGCGCTCCATTCTCCTCCAATATGCTCTGCTTGGCGATGGGGTGGCCAGCAATATTTGTATAGGCTCGTTGGGCGGTGTTAAATTACGTTTGGTTATGTTACGTTTGGTCTGGTTTGTATAGTACAACTTCGACTGTTGTGCTGTACACTGATTTTCGGAGGATTTCTGCGCTCTTCGTTGCTCAACCATACTCTCCTCGACTCGGGTGCGCCAGCAGTGGCCGTCGAGGCACAATAGTTGGTGTCAGGTTGCGTTTGGCAAGTTTAGTTTAGGTTAGGTTTGATTGGGATGGCTTTGACTTATGTGCTATACACTGGGATTCGGTGCATTTTCGCGCTCTACTGTGCTCTAATATGTTCTGCTTGGCTCAGTGGATGGCAGCAATAGAGGTCTCGGCTCGATAGATTTAGTTATTATACGCCTGGTTATGTTAGATTTGGTTCGGTTTGGTTAGGATGGCAACCTTTGTACTATACACTGCTATTCGTTGGATTTTTGCGCCCTACCATGTACTAATATCCTCTGCTTGGCGAAGCGGAGGCCAGGAATGGTGGCCGCGGCTCGTCATGCTCAGTTGGGTTGCCTAAGGCCATGTTAGGTTAGGATAGCGTAGGTGAGGGTAGCTTTGACTTTTGTGCTATCAGCTGCCATTCGGTGGTGCTCTGCGCTCTATATTGCTCTACAACACTGCGACCCACTCTCGGGAGTACAGCAGTAGTGGTCCAGGCCGTAAGGTTGAGTTAGGTTACGTTTGGCTATATTAGGATAGGACGAGTTTGGTATTGATATCTCAGATTTCTGACCTTTACGTGGCTATTCGTTGCATTGCTGCGCTCTACTGTGCTCTAGTATATTCTGCTTAGCTATGGGGAAGTTAGCAGTAGTGGTCTAGGCACGTCAGTTTGGATTATGCTGCATGTGGTTATGTTACGTTTGGTTGGGTTAGGATAGGGTAACTCTGACTTTTGCGCTGTTCGCAGACATTCGGTGGATGTCTGCGCTCTACATTGCTCTGCAATACTCTGCTCGACATTGGGCCGGCCAGCTATAGTGGTCGTGAGACGGTACGTTGAGTTAGATTACGATTGTCTAGGCTAGGTTGGGTTAGGTTTGGCAACGATGGCTTTGACATTTGTGCTATTCATTGCTATTCGTTGGATTTCTGCACCCTACCGTGCTCTAAAATGTTCTACTTGGCTCTGGGGTGGCCAGCAGTAGTGATATCATCCCGTTCGTTTGAGCTACGTTGCGATCGGTCATGCCACGATTGGTTAGGTTATGAGAAGCTAGATTTGACTTTCGTGCTATACACTATTATATGGTGGATTCCTGCCCTCTACTGTGCTCTACGCTGATCTGCCTGGCCATGTGGAAGGCAACCATTGTGGTCGCGGCACGTTATATTGAGTTTTGCTGCGTCAGGTTATGATAAGTTTGCTTGGGTTAGGTTTGGGTTCCTTTAACTTCTCCGCTGTACAGTGCGTTTCCATTGATTTCTGCGCTCTACTCCCCTCTTGTATATTCTGCTTGGCTTAGGGGAGGCCAGCAATAGTGTTGGCGGCAGGTTAGGTAGAGTTCGGTTACGTTTGGTAACGTTACGACTGGTCAGGTCAGGAAAGGATTGTTATGACTTTTGCGCTATACACTGCTGTTAGGCGGATTTCCCCGTTCTACTGTGCTCTAATATGCCCTGCTTTGCTCTGGAGAGGCTACAAATGGTGGCGGCGTCGAATTATGTTGATTTACGTTAAGTTTGGTTAGGTTATCCTGGCATGGGTTATGTTTGGATAGCTTTGATCCTTCTGCTCTACACTGCCATTATATTCAGCTCTGCGCTACATTCTCTTCCGATATGTCCCGCTCAGCTACGCGGAGGCCAGAAATGGTGCACTCGGCACGTCATGTTTTGTCAGATTAGGTTCGGTTAGGTCGTGATAGGACCCGTTGCGTTAGGATGTCATGGACTTTTGTGCTATACACTGCTACTCGGTAGATTTCCGCGACCTACTGTGCTCTAGTATGTTCTGCTTGACTCTGGGGAGGCAAGCAACGGTAGCAGCGTCACGTTAGTTTGGTTTACGTTGCGTTTGGTTATGTTACGTTTGGTTAGGGTAGGAGAGGATAGCACAGACTTGTGTGCTGTACACTGCCATTTGGAGTGCTCCCGCGCCGCACTGTGCTTTAATATGCTCTGCTTGAATCTGAGGAGGGCAGCAATAGTGTTCTCGGTTCGTTAGGATGAACCAGGTTACGTTTGGTTACGTTACGTTTGGTCAGGTTAGTATCGGATAGCTATGACCTTTGCGCTGTACCCTGCCATACGGTGTACTTCTACGCTCTGCTGTGCTCTAATATGTTCTATTTGGCTCTGGCAAGGCCAGTGATAAAGGTCTCGACACGCTAGGTTTTGGTACGTTACGTTTGGTTGCGTTACGATTGGTTAGGTTATGATGGGCTTGTTTTGGCTTTTGCGCTGTACACTGCTATTCGGCGGATTCCTGTAGTCTTCTGTGCTGTAATGTGCTCAGCTTGTCTCTGAGAGGGACAGCAACAGTGGTATCGGCACGCTACGTTTATTTAGGCTACGTTTGTTTGGGATAGGTTAGGACACGTTGGGTTATGATATCTTTGACTTTTGTGCTTTAAGCGACAGTGCTGTTGCTCTTTGCGCTTTACTGTGCTCTAGTATATTCTGCTGGGACCTAGGAGATCAGCAATTGTGGTCTAGGCTCGTTAGGTTGAGTTCGGTTGCGTACGGTTATATCATGTTTGATTATGTTAGGCTACGATAGCTTTAGATCAGCAATTGTGGTCTAGGCTCGTTAGGTTGAGTTCGGTTGCGTACGGTTATATCATGTTTAATTATGTTAGGCTACGATAGCTATGATTTTTGTGCTGCACACTGCTGTTCCGTGGACTTCCGCGCTCTACTGTGCTTTAGCATTCTCTGCCTGGCTCTGGGGAAGCCAGTAATTGAGGTCTCGTGACCTCAGGTTGACATTGGGCAGGCTTCGTAACGTTATGTTAGCTTTGGTTATGTTTGGATGGCTTCGGCTTTTATGCTGTACACAGCGTCTCTACGGATTTTTGCGATCTGCTCCCCTCTAGTATGCTGTGCTTCACCCTGTGGAGGCCAGCAATACTGGTATCGGCACGTTATGTTGAGTTAGGCTTCGTTCCCTAAGGTTATGCTTGTTTGGGTCAGCTTTAGATAGCTTCGACTTTCGTGCTATACGCGGTTATTAGGTGGATTTCTGTGCTCTACTATGATTTTGGGAAGGCTGGCGATAGCAGTCGAGGCTGCGTAGGTTGTGTTAGGCTACGTTTGCCTATAATACGATTTGTTAGGTTTGTGGAGGGTAGCTTTGGCTTTTGTGCTATACACAGTTTCTCGGTGGATTTCTTCGTTCTACTGTGTTCCAATGTGTCCAGCTTTGCCCCGGGAATGACAATAATAGTGGTCTCGGCACGTTACGCTGAGTTGGGCTGCGTTTGGTTTGGATTGGTTAGGTCAGGTCCGGTCAGTATATCTTTGTGTTTTGTGCTTTACGCAGCATGAGTTGGGCTACGTTTGGTTTGGATAGGTTAGGTCAGGTCCGGTCAGTATATCTTTGTGTTTTGTGCTTTACGCAGCGATGCGGCGGTTTTCTGCGCTCTACTGTGCTCTAATATGCTCTGCATGGCTCCGGGGAGGACTAAAATAGTGGTCTCGGCGAGTTAGGTTTAGTTACGCTTCGTTCGGTAAGACTATGTTACTTTTGGTTAGGTTTAGATAGCTTCTACTTTCACGGTATACACTGCTATTCGTTGAATTTCAACGCTCTACTGTTCTTTAATATTCTCTACTCGACCCAGGGAAGTCAGTAACAGTGGTCGCGGCACGCTAGGTACAGATATGCTACGTCTGGTTATGTTAGTTTTTGTTAGGTTACGATGGTGTATCTTCGACTCTTGTGCTATACAATGCCATTATAGGGACTTCTGCGTACTACTGTTCTCTAATATGTTCTGATTCGCGGTGGAGAGACCAGAAATGGTGGTCTAGGCACGCTGAGTTCGATTAGCTTACGTTTGGACATACTACAATTTGGTAGGTTAGGATAGGGTAACTCTGACTTTTGTGCTTTACCCTGCCATTCGGTACACTTCTGCGCTCTACTGCGCACTAGTATGTTCTACGTGCCTCTGGAGAGGGCAGCAATAGTGGTCTCCGCACGTTAGGTTAAGCTAGATTATGTGTGGTTATGCCACGTTTGGCCAGTTTAGGATAGGATAGCTTTGGCTTCTATGCTATATACGGCTGTACGTTGGATTTCAGTGCTCTGCCTTGCTCTACTGTGCTCTGCCATACTATGTTCGACTCCAGGAAGACCAGCAATAGCGTACGTAGCACGTTAGGTTGACTTAAGTTACGTTTGGTAAGGTTTGGTTAGGTTACGTTTGGTCCGGGTAGCTTACAATTTCGTGTTATACACAGTTATTCGGTGGATTGCTGCCCTGCACTGTGCTCTACCCCAATCTACTAGACCCTGGTGAGGCCTGCAATAGCGGTCGCGGCAAGGTACGTTAATTTTTTCTACGATAGATTAGGTTGCGTTTGTTTGAGTTAGGTTTGGATATCTTTGACTGTTCTGCTCTACACATTGATCCTATGGACACCTGCGTCATAATCTCCTATAATATGTCCAGCTTGGCTTGGGTAGGCTAGCAATAGCGGTGGCGGCACGTTAGGTTGAGCTTGGTTACTTTTGGTAGGGTTACGATTGGTTAGGTTAGGAGAGGGTACCTTTGTCTTTTGAGCTGCATCCTGATTTTCGGTGGATGTCTCCGCTCTACAATGCTCAGCTACACTCTGCTTTGCTCTGGGGAGGCGAGAAATAGCTGCCACGGCATGTTAGGTTTAGTTAGGTTACGTTTGGTTGGTTCATGTTGGTTTGGGTAAGGATTGGATTTCTTTGTTTTTTCAGCTGTACTCTGCTATTCTATGGATTTCGCCGCCCAACTCTCCTCTAATATGTTCCGTATGGCCCTCGGGAGTCCAGCAAGAGTCGTCGCGGCACGTTGGGTTGAACTACATTACGTTTGGCTGGGTTAGTTTGGGTTAGGTTTGGCTGGGATGGCTACGACTTTTGAGCTACACACCGCTATTCTATGGACTTCTCTGCTATACTGTGCGCTATCACACTCTGCTTGTGTTTGCGGACGCCAGGAATAGTGGTATCGGCATGTCAAGCTGAGTTACGTTCATTTTGGTTAGGATGTGTTTGGTTAGGTTTGGTCGGCAAAGCTTTAACTCCTTTGCGATACGCTGCTCTTCGGTGGATTTCAGCGTCCTACAATGCTCTGCTACACTCTGCTTGGCTTTCGTGAGGCCAGCAATAATGATCTTGGCACTTTCGTTTGAGATACGTTACGTTTGGCTTGGCTAGGTTAGGATAGGTATGACTAGGATAGCTTTGACACTTGTGCTATGCTTTGCTATTTGGCCGATATCAGCGCTCTACATTTCTACACTCGCACCTTCTTTTCTGTGGGGAGGCCAGCAATGGCGGTCGTAGCACGGGTGGTTGGGTCAGGTTACATTCGGTTAGAATGGGTTAGGTTAAGTTCGGCTATGACGGCATTGACCTTTATGCTATACACTGCTATTCGGTGGACTCCTGTGCTCTTATGTGCTCTATCACATTCCGCTTGACTCTGTGGAAGCCAGCAGTAGCGGTGGCGGCACGTTGTTTGTGTCTTGTTACGTATGGTTAGGTCAGGTTAGGTAAGGTTTCGTCCGAATAACTCCGTCTTTCGCGCTGTAAACTACAATGCAGTCGGTTTCTATGCTCTACTCTGCTCTAATATGCTCCGCCTTGCTCTGGCGAGGGCAGAAATTGTGGTCCTGGCGCGTAAGTATGTGTTAGGTTACGGCTGGTTATATTACGTGCGGCTATGCTCGGATATTGTAACTTCGACTATTGTGCTATGCACTTCGATTCCATGGATTTCTGAGCTCTTCTCTCCTCTAATATGTTATGCTTCGCACTGCGGAGGGCGGCAATAGTCGTCTCGCCACGTTAGGCTGAGGTAGGCTACGTTTGGCTACGTTAGGTTTGGTTAGGTTAGGATGAGATAGCTTTTACTTGTGTACAGTACACTGCTATCCGGCGGACTTCCGCGCTCTACTGTGATACAATATCCCCTGCCTTTCTCTAGGAATTCCAGAAATAGTGGCGGCGGCGCGTTAGGTTGTGTTAGGTTACGTTTGGTCAGGTTAGGTTTGCCTGTGTTAGGTTAGGATATCTTTTACTTTCGGGCAATACACTGCCCTTCTATGGAGCTGTGCGCTCTACTCTACCCTAATATGACCCGCTTGTCGATGGGGAGTCCAGCAATAGTTGGCTCGGCGCGTTAGGTTGTGCTTGGTTACGTTCGGTTGTGTTACGTTAGAGCAGGTTAGGTTAGGATATCATCTACTTTTCTGCTTCACAGTTAAATGCGGTGAATTGCTGCGATCTACTGCGCTCTAGTGTACTCTGCTCGGCTCTGGGGAGGTCTGTAATAATGGTTTCGGCACGTTAGGTTGAGTCAGGCTTCGTTTGGTTAGGTTACATTTGTTGTGTTACGATTGGGTCTTCGACTTCTGTGCTATACATTTCTATACGGTAGGTCTCTTCGCTTTACTGGGCCCTAATATGTTCTGCTTGACTCTGGGCAGGCCAGCAGTATTGGTCTCGGCAGGTTTGTCTCAGTTATATTGCGCTCGGTTATGTTATATTTGGTTATGATAGGAGCGGTTAGCTTAGACCTTTGTGCTATACTCTGCCCTTCGGCGTATTCCTGCGCTCTAAATTTATCTACTGTGCTATGCTGGACTCTCGGGAGGCCAGCAATAGTGGTCGCGGCACGTTAGGTTGTCTTAGTTTACGCTCGGCTATGTAAGGTTTGGTTAGGTTAGGACAGGATAGCTTCGACTTTAGCCCTATGCACTGCTTTTCGGTTGATTTCTGCGTTCTAATGTGATCAAATACTCCCAGCCTTGCTCTGGGGATTCCATAAACAGTGGTCGCGGCGCATTACGTTGTGCTATATTACGTTAGGCTGGGTTTGGCTTGTTCCAGTTAGGTTAGCATATCCTTGAATTTCGTGCTATACAGTTCCATTCTGTGGACCTCTGGGCTCAACTCCCCCAAATATGCTCCGCATGGCGGTTGTGAGTCCAGCAATAGTTGGATAGGCGCGTTAGGTTGGGATTGTTTACGGTTGGTTAGTTCAGGTTAGGACATGTTAGGTTGCGATATCTTTGATTTTTAGGCTGTACATTGCAATTTGGTGGCTTTCTGCGCTCTAATGTGCTCAACTGTGTTCTGCTTGAGTCTAGGGTGGTGGGCAGCAATAGTCGTCGTGGCATGTTAGGTTTTGTTAGGCTACGCATGGTAACGCTACGGTTGGATATGTAAGGATAGATTAGCTGTGACTTATATGCTATACGCCGCTATTCGATGTATTTCTACGCTCTACATTGCTCTACTATACTCTGCACGACTCTCGGTAGTCCAGCAATATAGGCCGCGGCACGACAGGCTTTGTTAGTTCGCGTTTGGCTAGGTCAGATTACGTTGCGTTAGGTTAAGATGTCTTCGATTTTTGTGCCATACACTACCATTATATGGACTCCTTCGCTCTTCTGTGCGCTATCACACTTTGCTCGTCTCTGTGAACACCAGAAATAATGCTCTCTGCAAGTTAGGTAGAGTCATGTTACGTTTGGTTATGATAGTTTTGGTTAGGTTTGGTTAAGACTTCTTTGACTTTTGTGATATACACTGCTGTTCGGAATATCTCGGTGTTCGACATTGCTTTGCTATACCCTGCTTAGCTCCCGTGATACCAGCAATGGCGGTCGTGGTATGTCAGGTTGAGTCTGGTTACGTCTGCTTATGTTACGTTTGGTTAGGTTGGGAAATGGTAGCTTAGACTTTTGTGCATCACACAGCTTTTCCATGGATTTCTGCCCTCTGCTGTGATCTACTCTGCTCTCCTCGTCCCTGTGGATGCCTGTAATGGAGGTCTCGTCACGTTACGTTTAGTTAGGCTACGTTCGGTTGGTTTAGGTTAGGACAGATTACGTTAGAATAACTTTGACCTTTGCGCAGCACGCTGCAAGGCAGTGGATTACTGCGCTCCACTGTGCTCTAGTATATATTGTTTGTCTCTTGGGAGGCCAACAATAGTGGTCGTGGCACGTTCCGCTGGGTTAGATTACGTCCGGTTATGTAAGGTTCGGTTATGTTTGGCCGCGTCGGCCTTGACTCTTGTGCCATATACCACTATTCGTCTGATTTCTGCGCTCTACTGTGCTCTAATTCGCTCTGCTTGGCGCTGGTGAGGCCTGCAATAGTGGTCTCGGCGCGTTAGGTTATGTTACGCTGCGTTTGGCTACGTTGCGTTTGGCTAGGTTGGGCTAGGACAGCTATGGCTCTTGTGCTGTACACTGCTATTTGGTGGATTTCTGCGCCCTTCCTTGCTCTACTATACCGTGCTCGTCTCTGAGGAGCCAGAAATATTGTCCGTGGCACGATAGGTTGTGTTAGGTTACGTTCGGTTATGTTAGGTTCGGCTAAATTAGGATAGGATAGGTTCGACTATTGCTCTATGCACTGCGATTCTATGGACTTCTGCGCTCTACTCTCCTCTAACATGTTCTGCTTGGCTCTGAGGAGGGCATCAATATCGGTCTCGGCGCGCTGGGTGGTGTTGGGTTTCGTTTGGTTACGTTACGTTTCGGTACGTTAGGATAGGGTAGCTTTGACATTTGCGCTATAAACTGCACGTTGGTGGATTTCTGCACTCTACTGTGCTCTAATTGGCTCTGCTTGGCGCCGCGGATGCCAGCAATGGTGGTCTCGGCACGTTAGGTATAGTTGGGCTTCGTTTGGCTAGGTTTGGTTATGCCATGTTTGGTGAGCATATCTTTGACTTTTGTCATATACACTGCTACACGGTGGACTTCTGCGCTTCACGGCGCTCTAATATGTTTTGGTTGGCTCAGCGGGTGCCGGCAATATTCGTCTCGGCACGCTAGTTTTTGATATGTCCGGTTTGGCTTGGCTTGGTTACGATATTTTTGATTGGGATATCTTCGACTTTTGTGCTTTGGCCTACATTGCGGAAGATTTCTGCGCTCTCCTGTGCTCTAGTATATTCTGCTTGGCTCTGGGGAGGTCAGCAATTGCGGTGCAGTCGCGTATGTCTGAGTTAGGTTGCCTTTGATTATGTTACGTTCCGTTAGTTTAGGATAGGGTAGTCTAGACTTTGAGTTATACACTGCCCTTCGGTGGATTATGGCGCTCGACATTCCTCTCCTGTACTCTGCTCGATCCTCGGGATGCGAGCAATAGTGGCCGTGGCACGTTGCGTTGAGTTTTGCTGCGTTAGGTTAAGTTATGTTAGTTTTGGTTAGGTTTGGATATCTTTGACTTTTCTGCTGCACACTGCGATTCTATGGACATCTGCGTACTACACACCTCTAATATGCTCTGCCTGACTCTGTGGAGGCCAGCTGTAGTGATGGCGGCACGATAGGATGTACTTAGTTATGATTGGTAGTGTTAGGATAGGTTGTGTTAGGATAGGTTACCTATGACTTTTGTGCTACAAACTGGTTTTCGGTGTATATGTCCGCCATACTGTGCCCTAATCAGATCTACTCGCTCAATGGAGAGCAGAAATAGTGGCCCGGGCATGTTAGGTTGGTTTAGATTAAGCTTGGTTGGTTTATGTTAGCATGGGTTAGGTCCGGATGCCTTTTATTTTTCTGCCATACACTACGTTTCTATGGATTTCTGCGCCCTACCCTCACCTAATATGTTCTGCATGGCGCTGGTGAGGCCAGCAATTGCGATCAGTGCACGTTAGGATGACCTAGATTTCGTTCGGCTGTGTTAGGTCACGTTTGTTTAGGCTGGTATATCTATGACTTTTGTGCTACACACTGCAATTTTATGGATTCTCAGCCCGATTGTGCGCTAGCACACTCAGCTTGTCTCCGGGGACGCCAGGAATAGTGGTCGTGGCGCGCTTGGTTGAGTTTAGCTACTTTTGAGTAGGTTAGATAAGGATAATTTTGGTTATGGTCGATTTGACTTTTGCTCGGTACACTGATATTCGACGGATTTCTGCGCTCTACTGTGCTCTTATATGCTCTGCTTGACGCTGGGGAGGCCAGCTATAGTGGTCCCGGCGAGTTAGTTTGTGTTATGTTACGTTTGGTTATGTTACGGTTTGTTATGTAAGGAGAGGGTACCTTCAACTTTTCTGCGATAGCATGCTATTAGGTGCATTTCAGCGCTCGGCAGCCCTCTAATATTTTGAGCTTGGCTCTGTTAAGGCCAGCAATAATGGTCTCGGCACGTTATGTTGAGTCAGGTTACGTTCGGTTAAGTTGGTCTAGGCTATGTATGGTTATGATGGCTATAACTTTTGTGGCTTGCATGCTACATGGTGGATTTCTGCGATCTAATGTGCTCTAGTATGACCTGATTTGCCCTGGGAGGGCATCAATAGCGATCTCGGTACGTTATGCTCTGTTAGGCTATGTTTGGTTACGTTCTATTGGTTTGTGTTACACTCGGGTAGCTTTGACTTTACGAATATACACTGCGGTTCTATGGATATCTGCGTTCTACTCTCAGCTAATGTGTTCTGTTTGGCTCTGGAGAGGACAGCAGTAGTGGTCGCGGCACGTTAGGTTCAGTTTGGCTATGTCTGGCTATGTTCCGTTGGTTTGGGTTTTGTTTGGGTGGCGTTGACTTTCCTGGTATACACTGCGGTTCTATGGATTCCTGCCATCTACTCTCCACTGTTGTGTTCTGTTGGCTCTGCGGATGTCAGCAATTGTGATCACAGCACGTTGGCCTTAGTTACGTTACGGTTGGTTACGATAGGAGTGTATAGCTTTGACTTTAGTGCCATAGTCTGCTATTAGACAGACTTCTGCGCCCTACAATGCTCTTGCATTTTCATCTTGGCTCTGGGAAGGCTAGCAACATTGTTCTCTGCACGTTATGCTGAGTCAGGTTACGTTCAGCTAGGTTGAGTTAGGCCAAGCTTGTTTAGGATAGCGTCAACTTTTGTGCTCTACACGGCTATTGGATAGATTTCTTCTGTCTACTGTGCTCTAGCATGTGATGCTTGGCTCTGTGGAGGGCAGCAATAGTGGTCTCGGCACGTTACGTTGGGTCAGGTTAAGTTCGGTTAGGTTGGGTTAGGCTAAGTTTGTTAGGATAGCGTTAACTTTTGTGCTCTACACATTTATTCGGTGGATTTCTGCACTCTACTGTGCTGTATTATGTCCTGCTTGGCTCCAGTGGGACAGCAATAGCGTTCTGGGCACGTTAGGTTGTGTTAGGCTAAGTTTTGCTATCTTCTGTTTGTTTGGGTTATGTTTGGGTAGCTATGACTCTTCTGACATACACTGCGATTCCATGGATTTCTGCGTTTTACCTTCCGCTAACGTTCTCTGCTTGACTCTGAGGTGGCCAGTAATAGTCGTCCCGGAAGGTCAGGCTGAGTTATGTTACGTTTGTTTATGTTGCGATTGGTTAGGTTGGGAGGGGATAGCTTTGATTTTAATGCTATAGTCTGCTATTAGGTGGATTCCTTCGCCCCGCGGTGCTGCAGTATTTTCAGCTGGGCTCTGGGAAGACGAGCAGTAGTGGTCTCGGGTCGTTATGTTGGGTCAGGTTACGTTCGGTTAGGTTTCTTATGCTAAGTTTTGTTGGGATAGCTTTAGCTTTTCAGCTGTACACTGCTATTCGGTTGATGTCTGCGCTCCATTGTGCTCTAGTATGTCCTGCTTGACTCTGAGGAGGGTAGCAGTAACGGTTTCGGAACTTTGGGCTGTGATAGGATATGTTACTCTTTGTTCCGTTTGTATGGGTTAGGTGAGGGTAGCTTTGTCTTTCCCGATATACACTGCTATTATATGGATTTCTGCGTTCAACTCCCCACTATAGTGTTCTGCTTGAATTTGAGGAGGCCAGCAGTAGCGGTCGCGGCGCGATATGTTGAGTCATGTTACGATTGGTTTGGCTAGGAGATGGTTGCTGTGACTTTAGTGCTGTTGTCTGCCATTAGCTGGAGTCCTACGCCATACAGTACTCCAATTTTAAAGCTTGTTCCTGGGAAGGCCAGCAAATGTGTCCTCGGCGCGTTATGTTGAGTCAGGTTGCGTACGGTTAACCTGGGTTAGGCTAATTTTTGTGCGTACAGCTTTATCAACTGTTCCGTACGCTGCTGTTCGCTGGATTTCTGCGCTCTTCTATTCTCTAGTATGGCCTGCTTGGCTCTGGGGATGTCAGAAATACCTCCCTAGGCGCGTTATTGTGAGTTAGGCTACGTTCGGTTATGTCCTGTAGGTGTGGGTTAGGTTTGGGTATCCTTGACTTTTCTGATGTACACCGCGAGTCGACGGATTTCTGCAATCTACTCTCCACTAGTGTGTTTTGCTTGGCCCTGGGGAGGCCTGCAAAGGCGGTCGCGGCGCGATAGTTTCGATAGAAGATCGGATATGTTACGATAGGTTACGTATGGAGTGGGTAGCTTCGACTTTAGTGCTATAGCCGGCTATTGGGTGGATTTCTGCAGCGTACGGTGCTCTAATGTTTCAGGATGGCTCTGGGAAGGACAGCAATAGTGGCCTCTGCAGGTTAGGTTGAGTCACGTTACGTACGGTTAGTTTCGGTTAGGCTAGGGTCGGCCAGGATAGTTTTCGCTTTTGTGCTGAACACTGCCATTCGGTGGATTTCTGCGCTCCACTGTGCTCTAGTGCGTCCGGCTTTCAACCGGGAAGGGCAGCAACTGCGGTCTCGGCACGTTAGTGTGTGTAAAGCTATGACGGGCTATGTGCCGTTGGTTTGGTTTCGGTTTCGGTATCTATGACCCTCCTGATGTAAGCTGCGCCTCTACGGGTTTCTGCATTCTACTCTCCACTAGTGTCTTCTGCTTGGCTCTGGGGGGCCAGCAATGCCGGTGTCAGCACGTTAGATAGAGTTAGGCTATGTATGGTTATGCTCCGTTGATTTGGGTACGGTATGGGTATCATTGACTTTTCTGATATACACTGCGATTATGCGGATTCCTGTATTCTACTGTCCACTATTGTATTCTGTTTGGCCCTGGGGAGGCCAGCAATGGCGGTCACGGCACGATAGCTTGAGCTGTTACGTTTGGTTATGTTACGATTCGTTTGTTTAGGAGAGGGTGGGATTGACTTTAGTGCTATAGTACGCTATTAGGTGGACTTCTGCGCACTACAGTGCTCTAATATTTTCAGCATGGCACTGGCAAGGCCAGCAATAGTGGTCTCAGCAAGTTAAGATGAATCAGGATACGTTCGGTTTGGTTGGGTCAGGCTAAGTTTGTTGAGGATGGCTTTGACTTCAAGTAACGTAAGGTTAGGTTGGTTCAAGCTTGGTTTGGACAGGGTAGATCCATCTTTCGTGCTGTACACTGCCATTCGGTGGATTTTTGAACTCTACTGTGTTTTAGTATGTCCTGCTTGGCTCTGGGGAGGCCAGCAATAGCTGCCTTGGCAGGTTAGGTTGCCTTAGGCTGTGTTTCCTTACGTTTAATTGGCTTGGGTTAGGTTTTGGAAACTCTGACCATTCCGATATGCACTGCGATTCAATGGATTTCTGCGCCCAACTCGCCACTCATGTGTTCCGCTTGGCTCTGTGAGGGCCAGCAATAGTGGTCGCGGCGCATTAGGTAGAGAAAAGTTACGTTTGGAGAGGATAGCTTTGGCTTTAATGCTATAGTCTGCTATTAGGTGGAGCCCTGGTCTCAACAGTGCTCTTATATGCTCAGCTTGGCTCTGGGAAGGCCACCAATAGTGCTCTCTGCGCGCTACGTTGTGTCAGGTTGCGTCCAGTTAGGTTGGCTCTGGCTAAGTCTGGACAGGATATCTTTAACCTTTTTGCAGAAAAGTGCTATTCGTTTGATTCATGCGATCTACTGTGCTCTAATATCTTCAGCTTGGCGATGGGGAGGCCAGCAGTGGTGGTCTCGGTAGACCATGTTGGATTAGGTTACGTACGGTTAGGTTGAGTTTGGCTATGTTTGATATGGGTAGCTTTAACTCTCGCCCTGTGCACCGACATATGGTGGACATTTGAGCCCTACTGTGCTCCAGGGTGTCCTGCTAGGCGCTTGTGAGGGCAGCTACGTTCAGTTAGGCAATGTTTGGTTATGCCTCGTTGCCTTGGGTTAGGTGTGGTAGCTTCGACTATTCTGATATACTCTGCAATTCTATGGATTTCTGCATTCTACTCTCCACTAGTGTGTTCTGTTTGTCCCTGCGGTGGCCAGCAATAGTGGTAACGGCACGTTAGGTTGAGTTAGGATGCGTTTGGTTAAGCTGTGCTTGGTTAGATTAGGCCAGGATAACTATGTCTTTTATGCTGTAGACTGCTATTCTGTGGATTTCATGGCTCTGCTGTTGTCTAATATTCTCTGCTTGGCACTAGGGAGGAGAGCAACAGTGGTCTTGGCACGCTGGGTGGAGTTAGGCTATGTTCGCTTAGGTTGGGTTAGACTGGGTTTAGTTAGGGTAGCTTTGACTCTTCTGTTATACATTGCCATTACTTCGACTTCTGCGATCTACTCACCTCAAATATGTTCTGCTTGGCGATGTGGACGACAGCAATAGTGGACTTGGCTCGCTATGTATAGTTAGTCTACGTTTTGTTATGTTAGGTTTTGTCAGGTTAGGCTATGGTGCTTTGTATTTTGTGCTATACAATGCTGCTCGGTAGCTTTCTGCGCCCTACTGTGCTCTTGTATACTCTGCTTGCCTGCGGCGATGCAAGTAACTGTGGTCTCCGCGCATTAGGTTGAGTTAGGCTACGTTCGTTTATGTTACGTTTGTTTGGTATATGTCTGGATAGCCTTGACTTTCGTTGTGTACACTGTTTTTCGGCGGAGATCTGCTCTCTGCTGTGCTCTTCTGTATTCTGCTTCGCTCTGGGCAGTCCACAAATAGTGGCTGCATCACGTTACGTTGAGTTAGGCTTCGTTTGGTAATGTTATGTTGGTTTGGGTTAGGTTCTGATATCTTTGTCTTTTATGCCGTACACTCCTATTCGGTGGATTTCTGCGCTTTACAGTGCTCTAATATGTTCTGCCCGTCTCTTGAGAGGTCAGAGATTGTGCTCTCGGCACGTTTGGTTGAGTTATGCTATGTTTAGATAGGCTACGCTAGCTTGGTTTAGGTTTGAATAGCATTGACTGTCGAGGTATACACAGTTAATCGTTGGATTTCTGCGCTCTAGTATACTCTCCTATACACTAATCGACTCTGGGGAGGACAGCGTTTGTGGCCGCGGCACGATAGGCTTAGTTAGTTTACGTTTGACTATGTTAGGTTTGGTTAGATTAACACAGGGTAGCTTTGACTTTTCCGCTATACACAGCGATTCTATAGATTTATGTGCTCTACTCTCCTCTATTATGCTTCACCTTGCTCTGTGGAGACCAGTGGTAATTGTCGCGGCAGGTTAGGTTGAGTTATGTCACGTTTGGTTTGGTTGTGTTTGTTCGCGTTAGGATACGATATCTTTGACTTTTGTGCTTTACACTGAAATGCGGAGGACTTCTGCGCTCCACTGTGCTCTTGTATGTTCCGCTTGGCTCTGGGGGGGGGCGAAATAGTGTCCTTGCCATGTCAGGTTGAAATAGGCTACGTTTTGTTAGGTTACGGTAGCTATGGTTAGGTATGGATAGCTACGACTTTTCCGCTATATACTGCGATTCTATGGATTTCTGTGCTGTACCCTATTTTATTATGCTCAGCTTGGCTCTATGGAGTCCAGCAATACTGGTGGCGGCACGTTAGGCTGAGTTAGACTACGTTTGGTTGAGTTAGGTTACTTTGGGTAAGGTTAGGATAGGATTGACTTTTGTGCTCAACACATCTGTCCTATGGACCTCTGGGCTCTCCTGTGCTGTATCATATTCTGCTTGTTTCTGCGGACGCCAAGAATAGTGTTCGCGGCACGTGAGTTTGCGTTATGTTACGTTTGCATGCGTTGGGTAAGGCTAGGCTTGGTAGGGTTATCCTTGACTTTTGTGCTACACACTGCGCTTCGTTGCAGTTCTACGCCCTACATTGCTCTACCATAGTCTGCTCGGCTCTGGGGTGGCCAGTAATAGTGGTCTCGTAACGTTAGGCTTGGTTAGGCTACGTTTCGCTAGGTTACATTTGCCTGGGTTAAGCTAGGATAGCTTTGAATTTTCAGCTATACACTCCGATTCTGTGGATTTCTGCTGTCTACACCCCACTAACGTGTTCTGCTTGGCTCTGGGGAAGCCAGCAATAGCAGTCTCAGCATGAAAATTTGATTTATGTTCCTTTTGGATAGGTTAGGTTAGGTCAAGCCTAATCAGGTGGAGCTGGACTTTCGTGCTATACACTGATATTCGGAGGATTTTTGCACTCTACCGTGACATTCTTTATTCTGCTTAACCCTGGGAACGGCAGCAATGTTTGCCTCGGAACATCAAGTTGAGTTATGTTACGTATGGGTAGTTCAGGTTAGGTTAATTTCGGAAATGGTAGCTTTGACTTTCCTGCTATACACTGCTTTCGGTGTATTTCTGCGCTCGACTGTGCTCTACTATATTCTGCTTGGCTCTCAGGATGGCAGCAATAGTAATCTCGGCGAGTTACGTCGAGTTGCGCTAAGATTGATTAGGTTAGATTGGGTCAATTAGGATTTGGATATCTTCGACTTTCTCGTTTCACGCTGAAATGAGGTGGATTTCTGCGCCCTGCTGTGCTCTAGTATATTCTGCTTGGCTCTGTGGAAGCCAGCAATATAGTCCCGGCACTTTAGGTTGAGCTATGCTACGTTCAGTTTTGTTCCGTTTGGGGAGGTTGTTACAGTATATTTTAGACCTTTGTGATATACACTGCTATCCGCTGAAACCTGTACTCCACCGTTTCCTAATATTTTCTGCTTGGCGTTGGAGATGCCAGCAGCAGTTTCCGCGGCACGTTATGTTGAGCTATGATATGTTCAGTTAGGTAAGATTAGGTATTGTTAGGTTAGTATATCTTCGACTTTTGTGCTCTACACTGCTACTCGGTGGATTTCTGCGCTCTAAGTTGCTCTACTATACACCGCTGGACACTCGGGTGGCGATGAATATTGCCTCTGTCACGTTAGGATGAGTTATGTTGCTATCGGTTGGGTTAGGTTAGGCTATGTTTGGTTAGGATAACTTTGAATTTCGTAATATAGACTGCTATCCGATGAATTCCTGCGTTCTGCTGTGCTCTACTGCATTCTGCTTGGCTCTGGGGACGAAAGCAGCAGTGGTCGCGGCACGTTATGTTGAGATATGCAACGTTTGGTTTGGTTAGGATGGGTCAGCTTAGGTGAGGATATCTTCGACTTTCGCGCTGTTCACTACCATTCGATGGATATCTACGAACTACTTCACTCTATTACATTCGGCTTGTCTCTGTGGAGGCCAGCAAGAGTGATGTCGTCATGTTAGGTTGAGTTAGGCTGCGATTGTGTATGCTACGTTTGGCAAGGTTTGGAGCGGCTATTTTAACTTTTGTGCTAGTCGCTGCTGTCCGGTATACTTCTGCGGTCTAATGTGCTTTAATATGCTCAGCTTGGCTTTGGGGAGGACAAAGATATTGGTCTCGACACGTCATGATTTGTTGCACTACGTTTGGATAGGTTAGGTAAGGTCACGTTGATCCGAGTATGTTCGACTTTTGTGCTGTACATTGCAATGCGGCGGATTTCTGCGCCCAGCTGTTCTCTTGTATACTCTGCTTGTACCTCGGGTGACCAGCTGTAGTGGTCTCGGCACGTTAGGTTGAGCTGTGCAACGCGTGGATGTGTTGCGTTTCGTGAGATTTTGATAGGATAGCTTAGACTTATGTGCTATACACTGCCACCCGCGTATTCCTGCGCTCTACTGTGCTCTAGTATATTCTGCTTGGCTCTGGGGATGCCGCCAGTTGTGATCTCGTTTGCCACCCGCGTATTCCTGCGCTCTACTGTGCTCTAGTATATTCTGCTTGGCTCTGGGGATGCCAAGATGTTAGGTTGGGTCAGATTACGTTTGGAAATGTAACGTTTGGCTAGATTAGGACAGGCTACTTTGACTTTCGTGCTATACACTGATTTTCGGTGCATATCTGTGATCAACTGTTCTCCACTATATTCTGCTTGTCAACGTGGATGCCAGCAGCAGTGGTGGCGGCGTGTTGTGTACAGTTATGTAACGTTCGTTTAGGTTTGGTCAGGACAGGTTAGTCTATGGATTCATCAACTCTTGTGCTATACGCTGCTATTCGGTTCATTTCCGCGAGCTACACTGCTCTACTATACTCCGCTCGACTATGGGGAGGCGAGCAATAGTGGCCGCGGCACGTTACGTTGAGTAAGGTTATGATTGGTTAGGTCTGGTTAGGCTATGTTTGGTTAAGGTAGCTTGGACTTTCGTGCTGTATACTGTTATGCGGTGGATTTCTGTGATCTGCAGCACTCTTCTACATTCTGCTTGGCTCTGTGGAAGCCAGGAGCAGTGTTCACTGCAAGTTACGTTGAGCTGTGCTGCGTTTGGTTAGGTTAGGTCATGTCAGGTTAGGTTCCACTATATTCGGCTCTTGTGCTATTTAATGCAGTGCGGATAATTTCTGCGCTGCACATTGCCATAGTGCATTCTGCTTTTCTCTGTGGAAGCCGGAAATAGTGGTTCCGTCATGTTAGCGTTAATTGAGCCACGTCTGTATACGTTACGTTTAGCTAGGTTAGGATAGGCTTTACTGAATCTTGTAGTACACACTGCTGTCCGTTGGATATCTGTGCTCTAATGTGCTCTGGCATGCTTTGATTGTCTCCACGTAGGCCATTAACAGCGGTCGCGGCGCGATATGTTTAGTTAGACCACGTTTGGTTAGGTTAGGTTTGGACGTGTCAGGTTAGGGTATCTTTGACTACTGTGCTATACACTGCAACGCGGTGGATTTCTGCGCTCTACTGTGCTTTGGCATATTCTGCTTGGCCATGGTGAGACCAGCAATAGTGGTCTGGGCTTTTTGGGTTGAGTAATATTACGTACGTTTATGCTACGTTTGCCTAGGTTAGGAAACGGTAGCCTTGACTTTTGTGCCGTAAGCTACTGTTCGGGGGATTTCATCTCTCTACTGCGCTCTAACCTGTTCTGCCTGGCTCTGGGGAGGCCAAATATACTGGTCACGTCACGCTGTGCTGATTTAAACTACGTTTGGATAGGCTAGGTTAGGCTAAGTTAGGTTGTTGTACCTTCCACTTTTGTGCTGTGCAGTGCAATGCGGGGGAGTTCTGAGATCTACTGCGCTCTAGTATATTCTGCTTGGCTCTGGCGGCGCCAACAATACTAGTTTCGTCGCGTTAGGTGCAGATACGTTACGCACGTTTATGTCACGTTTGGTTTGGTTAGGACAGTGTAGCCCTAACTTTCGCGCTGTACACTGCATTTCAGTGGCTCTCTGCTCTCCGGTGTGCTCTAACACATTCCGATTAGCTCTGGGAAGGACAGCAGTATTGGTCTCGTCTCGGTATATTTTGTTACACTACGTTTTGGTAGGTTTACTTAGGTCAGCTTAGGTCATGATATGTTTGACTTTTGTGCTATACACTGCAATGCGGTGGATTCCTGCGCTCTACTTTGCACTAGTATATTCTGCTCTGGGGAGGGCAGCAATAGTGTCCTCGGCACGATGTTATGAGTTGAGTTGCGTTGGGTTATGTTACGCGTGGTTAGGTTAGTGTACGACAGCCATGGCATTTGTGCTATACATTACTTTACGGTGCATTTCTGCATTTTACTGTGCTCTAATGTGTTCTGCTTGTCCATGGGGGTACTGAAATATTGGCCTAATCGCGTTATGTTGGGTTACTCTACGTTCGGTTAGGTTGGGTTAAGACAGGTTAGCTTGGGTTATCTCACTCTTTTGTGATGTGCGCTGCAGTGCAGTGTGTTTCTGCCCTCTACTGAGCTCTAGTGTATTCTGCTTTGATCCGTGGATGCCAGAGATAGTGGCTGCGGGACGTTACGTTGAGTTAGGATACGTTTTGTTGTGTTACGGTTGGTATTGTTACGATGGGATAGCTTTGACTTTCGCACTATACACTGCAATTCGGCAGTCTTCTGTGCTCTATTGTGCTCTAGCATGCACTTGTTGGCTACTGGGATGCCAGTAATAGTGGTCTCTGCGCGTTAGGTTGAGTAAGGTTAAGTATGTTTATGTTACGTTTGGTTAGGTTAGGATACGATAGCATAGACTTTTGCGCTATACATTGCTATACGGGGTAGATCTGCTCTCTACTGTGCTCTAACATGTTCTGATCAACTTTGGGGTGGACAGCGCTATTGGTCTCGTCACGCTACGTTGAGCTTCTGTACGTTCGGGAATGGTGGGCATGGTCAAGTTTGCTTAGGGTATCACTCACATTGTGCTATGCACTGCCAGACGGCAGAATTCTGCTTTCTACTTTGCTCTAGTATATTCTAGTTCCCTCTGCCGAAGCCAGAAATAGTTAGGTTCAGAAGTAGTTAGGTTCAGATATGTTACGTATGCTCATGTTACGTTTGGTTAGGTTAGGATAAGGTAGCCTTGTCTTTTGCGCTGTACACTGTTATTCGGTGGATTTCTGCCCTCTACTGGACCCTAATGTGTTCTGCTTGGCTCTGGGGTGTACAGCTGCAGTGGCCGCGGTGCGCTATGTTGTATCATGCTACGTTGGTTTCGCACAGTAGAGCGCAGAAATCCACCGAATAGCAATGTACAGCACAATCGTCAAAGATACCCTATCCTAAGGCAACCATACGTAACATAAACGAACGCAGCCGAACTGAAACTAACGTTCCGCGACCACTATTGGTGGCCTCCCCATAGCCATACTAGGGGAGAGTAGAGCGAAGAAATCCATCGAATTGCCGTGTACGGCACAAATGTAAAAGCTATCCTATCCTAACGTAGGCAACCGTCACATATCCAACGTAACTTAGCTGAACCCAACGTGCCGAGACAAATGCTGCTGGCCTCCGCAGCGCCAAGCAGTATATAGTAGAGCATAGTAGAGCGGAGTTACCCTCCGAGTAACAGTGTATAACACAAAAGTCGTAGCTATGGCTGCCGAAAGTAACGTAGCCTCACCTAATTTAACGTAACGTGATACAACCAAACGTACCGGGGCCTCTATTGCTGCCCTCCCCCCCATAGAGCCGAGCATAAGATATCACATAACGGAAGATCACAGTAATCCTCCGAATAGCAGTGTATGGCACAAAGACGAAGCTATCCCTTCCTATCCCAAAGAAACGTAATGCAGCACAACGTAACATAGCTCAACCTAACGTGACGAGACCACTATTACTTGTCACCCCAGAGCCTAGCAGACACCATTCGAGCACATTAGATTCCGGAAATTTGCACCGAGTAACCGTGTATAGCACGAAAGTCAAAACTATCCTAACCAAACTTTTCTTAACACGACCTAGACAAACGTAACGTAGCTCAACCTGACGTGCAGCCACCACTATTGCTCGCCTTTCCAGCTTCGAGCAGAGTATAGTAGGGCAATGTGGACGCAGGTTTCCGCAGAATAGCAGTTTTGAGCGCAAAAGTCAAAGAAATCCTAACCAAGCCTTCATAACCAAACAAAACGGAACGTAACCTTACCCTGGCCAACGTGCCGAGACCGTCGCTGGCCACTCCGGAGCAAAGCAGAGCGCATTAGAGCAATTAGAGCGCAAAAACCCACCGCATCACGGCGTATAGCACAAAAGACGAAGTAGCATGTGATAATCTAGCCAAACGTAACAATACCAAACGTAAACTAACACAAACTAACGAGACCCTTATTGCAGAACTCCGCAGAGTCAATCAGAGAATACTATAGCACTGCAGTGCGCAGGGGCCAATTGTATTGCAGTGAATAGCACAAAAGCCGTAGATATACTAGCATAACCTGACATAACCTAACCTAACCAGACGCAGAATATATCAACATGACGTGCAGCGGCCAGAGCTCCTGGCCTCCCCACAGCAATGCAGAATGTAGTAGATCACAGTAGGTCACAGAAAAACAGTGTATAGCTCGAAAGTCAAAGCTAACTTGACAATACTTTACCTAACCTAACTTAACCAAACGTAACCTAGCTCAACGTAACGTGCCGCGACCTCCATTTTTCTACTCCCCAGAGTCGAGCAGTGAATAGTAGGGCAATGTAGAGCGCAGAAATCCACCAAACAGCAGTGAACAGCACAAAAGTCAAAGAAACCCTGACCATGCCTTCCTAACCTACCCTAACGAAATGTAATATAACTCAACCTAACGTGCGGAGAACACTATTACTTGCCACCACATAGCCCAGCAGAACATATTAGAGCGAGGTAGAGTGGTGAAATCCGCCGAATATCTGTCACTGGCACAAAAGTATAAGCTACGCCATGCTAATGTAATCAAAATCGTCATACGCAAACGTAGCATAACTAATCCTAACGCGCCGGGACCACTGTTGCTGGCCTCACCAGGGCCATGCAAATAACATTAGAACGCAGTAGAGCGAAGGAATCGGACGATTTAAGCTTATAGCACAGGTGTCTAAACTATCCCATCCTCACCTCACCAAACGTAACAATACCAATCGTGCCATATCTCAACCTAACGTGCCGAGACTACTATTGCAGGCCTCCACAGAGCCAAGCAGAATATACTAGAGGACAGCATAGCGCAGAAATCCACCTCATTGCATTGTATTGCACAAAAGTCTAACATATCCTGACATAACCTGACCTCACCTAATCTAACCAAACCTTGTGTAACTCAACATAACGTGACGAGACCAATATTGATGGCCTCCCCAATGCCAGACAGAGAACATTAGAGCACATTAGAGCGCAGGAATGTACGGAACAGCGGTGGATAGCACAAAAGTCGAAGATAACCTTACCGAGCTTGACGTAACCTAAAGGAACCGATAGCAACAAGGCTCAACCTAACGTGCCGAGACCACTATTGCTGGCCTCGCCAGGAACAAACAGAGAATACTGGTGCACAGTAGAGAGCAGATATCCGCGTTTAGACGTGTATAGCGCAAAAGTCTAAGCTTACCTATTCTAAACTCATAAAACATAACAACCAAAAGTAGCCGAGCGCAATCTAGCCTACCGAGACCACTATTACTTGCCACGACAGTGACAACCAGAGCATGTTACAGCACACTCGAGGGTAGAAGTCCACGGAAAAGCAGTGCATAGCACAAAAGCCGTATATATCCTAATCATGCCTAACCTAACCTAACCAAACTAAACCTAACGTAACCAAACAAAACGCAGCATAGCACATAATTAAGTGCCGCGGCCACTGCTCCTGGCCTCCCAGAAACTAAGCAGAATTCAGTAGAGCGCAGTAAGTCACAGCAATCCACCGAAAAGCAGTGTATAGAACGAAAGTCGGAGCTACCATTACCAAATTTAGCTCAACCTGACATAACCAATCGTAACATACCTCAACATACCGTGCCACGGCTACTATTGGTGGCCTCTCCAGGGCCTATCGGAATATAATGGAGCGCAGTCAAGAGCAGAAGTCCAACGAACGGCAGTGTATAGCACGAATGTCAAAGCTACCCCTACCTAACGTAACAAAACCTAAACTTACGAAGCGCAACCGAACTCAACCTAACGTTCCGAGACCAATATTTCTGGCATTCAAAGGGCTGAACATAATGTAGAAGAGCACAGTACAACGCAGAAAAACTTCGAATGGCTGTGTATAGCACGAAAGCCTAAGTTAACCTGACCGAGATTAGCCTAACCTAATCGAACGAAACGGAACCTAACACAAACTGGCGTGTCGGGATTACAGTTACTGGCCGCCACAGAGGCAAGCAGAATATACTACAACACAGTAAAGCGCAGAAGCCCACCGATTAGCAACGTGTGGCACAATGGTGTAAGGTATTCTGTCCTAACCTAACAGAACGTAACGTAAGCAACCGTAGCTAAACTCAACCTAAGGAGCCGTGACTACTAGTGCTGGAAACCACAGAGCCAAGAAGAGTATACTAGAACACGGTAGAGAGCGGAAATCCACCGAATAACAGATTATAGCACGAAAGTCGAAGCAATCCTAACAAAACTTATCCCAAACTAACATAGCCGAACATAACCTAACACAAAATAACGTGCCACGCCCACTATTGCCCGCTTCCCCAGGGTCGGGCAGAGTATTGTAGGGCAACGTATACCGCAGGAATCCAGCCAATTGCAGTGTATGGCACAAAAGTCGAAGAAATCCTAACCATGCCTTCCTAACCAACCCTAACGAAACGTAACGTAAATCAGCCAGTATTACTGGCCACCCCAGATCCAAGCAGAACGTATTGGAGCGCAGTAGGGAGCAGAGAGCCACAGAATGGCAGTTAATGGCTCGAAAGTTCTAGATACACTGTCCTAACGTAACCAAACCTGTCATATCCAAGCGTAGCCTAACTAAACCTAACGCTCCGAGACCACTATTGCTGGACTCCCCAGAGTAAAGCAGAGAATATTAAAACTCAGTAGAGCGCTGAAGTCGGAGGATAGCAGTGTATAGCACAGATATCTAAACTATCTCTTCCTTGCCTCACCAAACGTAACATATCCAAACGTAACCTAGTTAAACGCAACTCAATATAACATGACGTGACCACTATTTGTGGCCCCCACAGATACTAGCAGAATGTGCTAGAGCACAGTACTGCGCAGAAATCCACCGCATTGCAGTGAACAGCACAAAAGCCGTTGATATCGTAATTCAACCTGACCTGACCTAAGCTGACCAAACATAGCACAGCTCAGCGCGACGTGCCGCGACCGCTGCTCCTGTCCTCCCCAGAGCCAAGGAGAATGTAGGAGAGGACAGTGGATCACAGAAACATGTCGAATAACTGTGTACAAGACGAATGTAGAAACTACACTAACCAAACGTAGCCTAGCCTAGCCTAACCAATCGTAACATAACTCCAACTAAAGAGCCGCGGCCGCAAATGCTCGCAGCCCCAGAGTCGAGCGGAGTATAGTAGAGGAATGCAGATATCGGAGATCCACCGAAGAGCAGTGCATGGCACAAAAGTCGAAGGTAAACCGTCCTAACCTGACCTAACCAAACCTAGCAGAAGGTAGCGTAGCTCAACTTAACTTGCCTGGACCACAGCTCCTCGCCTCCCCTGAGCTAAGCATAGCGTAGCAGAGCGCCGTAGATCACGGTATTCTACCGAAGAACTGTGTACAGCTCGAAAGACAAAGCTATCCTAACAATACTTTACCTAACATATCCTAACCAAACGTAACCTAGCGCAACCTAACGTGATGCGACCGCTATTTGTCGCCACCCCAGAGTCGACCAGAGTACAATAGGGCAATATAGAGCGCAGAAATAAGCCAAACAGTAGTGTACATCACAAAGGTCAATGAAAACCTAACCATGCCTTCCTAACCTACCCTATCGGAACATAATACAACTCAACCTAACGTGCCGATACCACTATTTCTTGTCACACCAGAGCATAGCAGAACATATTAGAGCACAGTAGAGCGCATCAATCCACCCAAAATCGGTGAATGGCACAAAAGTCTAAGCTACCATATCCTAACATAACCAAAATTGTCGTATGCGAACGTAGCCCAACTAAACCTAACGCGCCAGGGCCATTACTGCTGGCCTCACAAGAGCCGTGCAGAAAATAGAACGCCGTAGGGAGCTGAAATCAGAGGCCAGCTGCTTATAGCACAGACGCCTAAGCTACCCTATCCTAACCTCACCAAACGTAACAAAGCCAAGAGTGGCATATCTCAACCTAACGTGCCTAGACCACGATTGCTGGCCTCCCAGAGCCTAGCAGAATACTCCAGAGGACAGCAGAGCGCAGAAATCCACTGCACTGCAGTGAAGAGCACAAAAGCTCTTGAAACCCTGGCATAACCTGTCCTAACCTAACCTAACCAATCGTAGCATATCTCAGCATGACGTGAACCGGCCGTTGCTCCTCGCCGCCCCATAGCCAAGCGGATGGTAGTAGAGCACAGTAGATCGCAGAAATACACGGTATAACAGTGCATAGCACGAAAGTCAATGCAACCCTAAAAATACTTAACTTAACCAAACCTAACGAAACGTAACCTAACACAACCTAACATGCCGAGACCACTATTACTGGCCTCCCTAGTGCCAAGCAGAGGATATTGGAGCTTACAAGATCGCAGTGGTGTACAGAAAATCGGTACATAACATGAAAGTCGAAGTAGCCTTTCGAAACCTAGCTAAACGTAACATATCCAAACGTAGCCTAACTCAGCCTAACATAACGAGACCACTATTGCTAGCCCCCACAGATGCGAGCAGAATGAACTAGAGGACAGCGGATCGTAGAAATCCGCCTCACTGCATTGTATAGCACAAAAGTCAAACATATCCTGACATATCCTGGCCTCACCTAACCGATCCAAACGTATAGTAACTCAACGCAAAGTGACGAGACCAATGTTGATGGCCTCCCAAGTGCCAGCCAGAGGAAATCGGAGCACATTATAGCGCAGTAGTCTTCCGAATACCAGTGAACAGCACAGAAGTCAAAGTAGCATCTCCAAACCTAGCCAAACATAACATAACCAAACGTCGCCTACGCTCTACCTAACATGACAAGACCATTATTTCTGGCCTTCACAGATGCAAGCAGATTGAACTAGTTCGCTGTAGTGCGCAGTAATCGGCCGCAATGCAGTGAATAGCACAAAAGCCGTAGAAATCCGAACCAAACCTAACCTAACCTAACCAAACCAAACCTAACATAACCAAACAAAACGTGGCGTAGCACAAAATGAACTGGAGCGGCCACTGCTCCTGGACACCACGGAGCAAAGCAGAATCTAGTAGAGTACAGTATATCACAAAAATCCACCGAACAACAGTGTATATCTCGAAGGTAGAAGATATACCGACCAAACTTAACCTAACGGAACCAAACCAATCGTAGCATAACTCAACCTAACTTGCCACTGCCACTATTGCTCGCCTCCGCGGGGTCGAGGAGAGTATAGTAGGGCAATGCAGAGCGCAGGAATTCTCCAAATCGTAGGGTATAGCGCAGAAGCCAAAGAAATTCCAACCGAGCCCTCCTAACCTAACTGAACGAAACGTAACCTAACTTAAGTTGGCGTGCCGGGATTAACATCACTGGCCGCCCCAGAGCCAAGCAGGACATGTCAGGGCACAGTAGATCGCAGAAATCCACCGAATAGCGGAGAACGCCACAAAAGTGTAAGCTTTTATTCCATCCTAACCCAACAAAACATAACATAAGCAGACGTACATGAACCCAACCTAACATGACGATACCTCGATTGCTGACCTACACAGAGCCTGGCAGAGTACAGTAGAGCATAGTAGATCACTGGAACACGACTGATAATAGTGTACAAAGCGAAAGTCGGTACCACCATAACCAAATATAGCATAACATGACCATATCAAGCGTAGTCTAACTCAGCACAACGTGCCGCGAATATTGCTGTACACCCCACGGCCAAGCAGTGTATAGTGGAGCACATTCGAGTGAAGAAATCCTCCGAATAGCAGTGTAAAGCAGGAAAGTCAAAGATAAGCTGACGAGCTTGACATAACCTGACCGAACTGGACGTAACATAACACAAACTATCGTGCCCAGATCACCATCGCTGGCCTCCATAGAGCCAAGCGGATAAGATTAGAACACACAAGGTAGCAGAAGTCCACAGAATAGCAGTGCATGGCACAAAAGTCAAAGTTACCGAGTACTAACATTACGAAACATAACATAACCGAACGAAGCCTAACTAGGCCTTTCGCACCGAGGAGAGTATTGCTCGCTACCACAGAGCTAAGCAGAATGTACTAGAGCACAGTAGAGCGAAGAGATCCACCACATTGCGGTGTACATCTCAAAAGTCGAAGCTACCCTATCCTAACCCAACCAAACTCATCGCAACCAAACGGAGTATAACACAACCCTACGTGATGCGACCGCTACTTCTGGCCTCCACAGTTCCGAGCAGAACATGGTAGGTACGAGCAGAGATCAGAAATTCATAGTATCGCAGCGTATAGCAGAAGTGTCGACGCTACCCAAGCCTAACCCAGGCAACCATAACATAACCAAACGTAGCCGAACTCAACCTAACGTGCGGCGACCACTACAGCTGGCCTCGCCAGAGCCAAGCAGAATATACTAGAGCCGAGTACAGCGCAGAAATCCACCGAATAGCGGTGTACAGCATAAAAGACAAAGCTACCGAACCCTATAATTACCGAACGTAACGTAGTCAAACGTTACCTATGCCAACCTAACGTGCCGAGACAACTACTGCTCTGCTCCCCAGAACCAAGAAAAACATGCTAGAGCACAGTCGAGCGCAGAAATCCTCCGAATAGTAGTGTACAGCCCAAAAGTCATAACCATCCTCTTCTAACCTGGCCAAACGTAACACAACCAACTGTAATGTATCGCAACCTGGGGAGCCACGACCACCATTGCTGGCCTCACGAGAGCCAGGCAGGGTATAGCACAGCATTGTAGGACGCTGTGATCGACAGAGTAGCAGTGTGAACCACAAAAACCAAAGCTATCCTGACCCAAATCAACGTAACCCAAACTAAACAAACGTAATGTTACTGAACCTACCGAGCCACGGCCACTATTGTTGACCACCCGATTGTCGAGCAGAGTATGGTAGAATTATGTAGAGAGCAGGAATCCACCGAATAGCGGTGTATAGCACAGAAGTTAAATCCATCCTTTCCTAACCTAACAAATCTTGGCATAGCCAAGCGTAACATTACACAAAGCAACGTGCCGCGACCACTGTTGCTGGCCTCCGCAGATTCGAGCAGAGTATAGTGGAGCACAGTGGAGCGCAGAATGCCACAGAATATCAATGTATACCGCGAAAGTCAAATCTATCGAAACATACCAAAGCAAACATATCCTAACCGAAAGTAGCCAAACACAGCCTGTCGTGTTACGACCGCTATTGCTGGTCTCCCCAGAGTCGAGCAGGGCATACTAGAGTACAGTAGAGCGCAGAAATACGCCGAATAGCAGGGTATGGCGCAACATGCACAGCTATCATGTCCTAACATAGCCAAACGGGAAGCAACCCAACATAAATTCGCTCAACCTAACGTAGCGAGACGAATACTGCTTGTCCCACAAGACCGGAGCAGAGCATATTACAGGGGAGTAGGGCGCAGAAGTTCATAGAAATCCACTGTACGGCTCAAAAGTGAATGCCACCCTATCATAAGCTAATCAGACGTAACATAGGTGAACGCAACCCATCAAAACCTAACATGCCGAGACCACTAATCCTGCCCCCCCCCCCATAGCCAAGCAGAATATGCTTGAGCGCCGTAGAGCGCAGAAATCCAACGAATCGAAGCGTACGGCACAAAAGTGAAAGATATCCTTACCCAACCTGACCAAACAGTAGCAAGCCAAACGTAGCATATCTCAACGTAACGTTCCACGGCCACTGCTGCTGGCCTCCTCAGAGACAAGCAGAATATGGTAAAGCACAGAAGATCGCGGAAATCCACCGAATGACAGTGCATAGCACGAAAGTCAGTGCCAACAAACTGAACTGAACCTAGCATAACCTAGCCAACCGTAACCTTAATCAATCTAGTGTGACGAGACCAATATTGCTGGCCCCCAGTGATCCAAGAAGGACATACTAGATCACAGTAGAGCGCAGCAGCCCTCCGAAAAGCAGCTTATAGCACAAAATTCATAACCATTCTGTCATAACCAAACCAACCGTAACATAACCAAACGTGTCCTAAATAAACCTAACGTGCCGCCATCACCTTTGCTGGCCTCACAAAGCCATAAAGCACATGATATAGGGGAGTGGAGCACAGAGATCCATAAAATCTCAGCGCAAAGCGGAAAAGTCAAAGGTAATCAAACCTAACCCTAACCAACACAACCTGTCCAAATGTAGCCAAACACAAAGTAACGTGCCGCGAACACTGTTGCTGGCATCCCCAGGTCAGAGCAGAATATAGTACAGCCCAGTAAAGCGCAGAAACCCACCGAATAACCGTGCACAGCGCGAAAGTCAAAGCCATCCTTATCAAATTTAGCCTAATCATACCTAACCAAACGCAACCTAACTCAACCAAACGTGCCGAGCCCAGTACTGCTGCCATCCCCACAGCCAAGCAGAGCATATTAAAGCACAGAAAACCGCATGAATCCACCGAATAGCATTGCATAACACAAAAGTCAAAGCTATCATGTCCTAACCTAACCAAACGTAACATGAACAGACGTAACCAATGATAGCCTAACGTGCAGAGACATCTATTGCTGCCATCCCCAGAGCCAAGCAGAACAAATTAGAGGTGAGTGGATCGCCGAAGTGCATAGAATCGCCGTGTATAGCACAAAAGGTAAAGTTATCCTACACTAACGTAGCCAAACGCAACACAACCAAACGTAACATATCACAAACAAACGTGCCGAGATCTCTATTGCTGGCCTGCCAAGATCCAAGTGGAACATACCAAAGCAGAATAGAGGACAGAAATCCACCGTATAGCAGCGTATAAGAGAAAATTCGAAGCAATCCTATCCTAACTTAACCAACTCTAACATAACGAAACGTAACCTAACTCAGCCAAACGCACCGTGGCCATTACTGCTGCCCTCCCCATAGCCGAGGAGGACCTACTAAACGAGTGTAGGGCGCAGAAATCCATAGAATCGCACTATATAGCTCAAGAGACGATGATACGCCTTCCTAAAATGACCAATCGTAACACAAACGAACGTAGCGTAACAAAACCTATCGTGCCGCGACCACTACTCCTGGTATCCACATAGCTTACCTGAAGATGCTTGAGCACTGTAGAGCGCAGGGACGTGCAGCAATGCACGGCATAACACAAGAGCCAAAGGTACCTTAAACTAACATGTACTAACCTCAACTAACCACACGTGGCCTAATTCAACATAACGTGCCGAGGCCGCTATCTCTGTCCTCCCCATACCAAGCAGAGTATACTATAGCACAATAGAGCACGGAAATCCGTCGCACAGTTGTCTATAGCACAAAAGTCGAAGCTATCCTATCCTAACCTAACCAGTTTTAACACATCTAGACGAATCCTAACGCTACCTAACGTGCCGCGAACTTTATTTCTGTACTCTCCGTAGCCGAGCAGTACATACTACAGAAGAGTATGGCGCAGAAATCCATAGAGCCGCACTGTACAGCTCAAAAGTCGGAGCCATCCCACCCTAAGCTAACCAAACCTAACACAACCTAATGTGTCGGGAGCACTACTCCTGGCCTCACCAGAGACAAGCAGAACCTGTTAGTGCACAGTAGATCGCAGAAATTCACATTATAGCCGTGTATAGCACAAAAGTTATATCCATCCAGACCGAACCGAACGCAACCTAAACAAACCAAACGTTACCTAACTCAAACTGTCGCGCCGCGGCAGCCTTTGCTGGCCTCCCCAATACCGAGAAGAATGTAGTAGGGCGGAGAAGAGCGCTGGAATCCGCCGAATTGCAGTATATAGCCCACAAATCAAAATTAAGCTACCCTAATCTTACCAGGCGTAACAAAAACAAACGTAACTTAACACAACGTAAAGTATTTAGGCCACTTTTGCTGGCCCCCCCCCATCGCCAAGCAGCTCATATTGGAGGAGAGTGGTGCGCAGAAGTCAAAGGGATGGCAGTGTACAGCAGAAAGGACAATGATGTCCAAACCTAACCCATGCCAACGTACCCAAACCATACGTAGCCATACACAGTCCAACGCGCCGCGACCGCCGTTGCTGGTCCCCCCTGAGTCGAGCAGCGTATAGTACAGATATGAATAGCGGTGGAATCAATGGAATAGCAGTTTGTAGCACAAAACATAAAGCTACCCTGTCCTAACTTAACCAAACGTAACATAAGCAGACGTAACGTAACCCAAACTGACGTGGCACGAAAGCTACGGCTGACCTCATGTGAGGTAAGCACAGCATAACAGAGCAATGTAGAACGGTGAAATCTTGCGAGTAGCAGTGTAGAGCAGAAAAGTAGGAGATACCCTAACCTAGTCTGACGTAACCTGATATAGTCAAACGTAACGAATCCCAACCTAACGTACCTAGCTCACAATTTCTGGCCTCCCCGCCGCCAAGCAGGGCATATTAGAGAAGGGAAAAGCGTAGAGGTCCATAGAATGTCAGTGCCTAGCACGAAAGTCAAACATACCCTAAACCAAACCAAACAAACCTAACATAACCAAACGTAACATAACAGATCCTAACTCGCGCGGCCACTATTTTGAGCATTCCCAAATGAAACCGGGGAATATTAGACCACAGTAGGGCGCTGACGTCCACAGAAAGGCATTGCATCGCGCGATGGTCGAAGACATCCTATCCTAGCCTAACCAAACGAAACCTAACTGGACGCAGCCTAACTCAACGTAACGTTCCTATACCACTACTGATGGCCTCCCCAGCACCAAGCAGAGCATACTAGAGCACTTCAGAGCGCAGAGGTCCACCGAGTACAACGACCGAGTATAACACTAAAGTAACAGCTATCCCGTCCTAACCTAACCAGACGTAACATAAGCAGACGTAACGTAACCAAATCTGACGTGCCATGACCGCTGTTGCTGGCCTCACGGTAGCTAACCAGATTATACCAGAGAAATATAGGACTCTGTAATTTTCCGAATAGCAGTGTATGACGCAAGAGTCAAAGCCATCCTAACTGAACGTAGCCAAACCTGACCTGACCAAACGTAACGTAACTAAACCGAACATGCCGAGAGCACTATTCCTGGCGTCCGTAGAGACGAGCAGATTGCGACAGCGCACAGAGGAGCGCAGAAGTCCATCGAATAAAAGTGTGTAGCACAAAAGCAACAGCTATGCTATTCAAACGCAATCTATCATAACCTAACGTGCAGCGACCATTTAACAAGCCTCCTGACTGTCAAGCAGTGCAGAGAAGAGCAGTGTAGAGCTTTGCAATCCAGTGAGGCGGATTTCTGTGTTCTACTGTGCTCTAGTATGTTCTGCTTTGCTCTGGGGAGGCCAGCAATGGTGGTTTCGGCACGCAAGGTTGGGTTATGTTACGCACGGCTTGGATAGATTCGGATATGTTTGGTTAGTATGGCTTTGAACTTTTTTCTGTACACTACTATTCGGTCGATACCTGCGCACTGCATTACTGTACTAGCATCCGCGTGGCTCTGGGAGGCCAGCAATAGCTGTCGTGGCAGGTTTGGTTGAGTTATGTTACGCTTGGTAATGTTACGTTTGGTCGAGTTTGGTCAGGGTGGCTTTGACTTTTGTGCCATAAACTGCTATTCGGTGAATTTCTGCTCTCTGCAGCGCTCTATTGTATTCTGCTTGGCTATGGAGATGCCAGCTGTATTTGTCCAGCTGCGTTCTTCAGAGATATGTTGCGTTTAGTTATGTTACGTTTGGTCATGTTAGGATAGCAGAGCTTTGAATTTTGTGCTGTGCACTGCTATTCGGAGGATCACTGCGTTCTACATTGCTCTACTATACACTGCTCGACTCTCGGGAGGCCAACCATAGTGGTATCGGCACGCTAGGCAGAGTTTGTTACCCTTGGCTTGGCTACCTTTGGTTAGGTTTGGTTCGTGTAACTCTGACTATTGTGCTTTACACTTCCGTTCTGCCGATATCTGCGGCCTGCGCTGCTCTACTAGCATCTGCTTTCCCCTGGGGAGGCCAGCAACAACGGCAGTCTCACGTTTGGTTGAGTTAGGGTACCTTTGGTTAGGATAGGTTAGGTTAAGCTTGGCCAGGATGGCTTTGACGTTTGTGCTATACTCCGCTATTCGGTGGATATCTGCACTCTACTGTGCTCCGGTATATTTTGCTTGGCTATTGGGAGGCCAGCAGTATTGGCCTCGGCACACAAGTCTGGGATATGTTGCGTTTGGTTATGTTACGATTTGTTAGGTTAGGATAGCATTCCTTACACTTTTGCGCTATATACTGCTATCCGATGGATTTCTGCGCTCTTCAGTGCTCTATCACACATAGCTCGTCCCCGTGGACGTCAGGAATAATGCTCTCGGCATTACACTGCGATTAAGACGATTTGTGCGTTCTAGATTGCTCTGCTATACTCTGCTTAGCTCTCGCGAGGCCAGCAATAACGGTCGCGATACGTCAGTTTGTGCTACTTTACGTCTGCTTATGTTACGTTTGGTTAGGTTAGAATAGGCATGTTCTGACTTTTGTGCCATACACTGCTATTCGGTGGTATTCTGCGATCTACTGTGCTCTAATATGTCCTTCTAGTCTCCGGGTAGGACTGCAATCCTGATCGCGACACATTAGGTTTTGTCAGGTTGCATTTGGTAATGCAACGATTGGGTACGTTAGGAGGTGGTAGCTTTGACTGTTGTGCTACACACTGCTTTTCGGTGGGCTTCAGCGCTCTACAGCGCTCTTGCGTGTTCAGCTTAGAAATGGGAAGGCCAGCAATGGTGGTCTCTGCACGTTGTTGTGCGAGAGGTTAGGTTCGGTTAGGTCAGGTTGTGTAAGGCTTGGCCACGACGGCTTTTATTTTTGTGCTGTGCATAGCTATTCGGTGGATTCATGCGCTCTAGTGTGCTCTTTCATAATCTGCTCTACTCTGTTCAGATCAGCAATAGCGGTCGTGGCGCCATATGTGGGGTTATGTTACGTGTGTCTATGTTTGGATATGTTAGGGTAGGGCAGTACCGACTTTTGTGCTATACGCTGCTATCTCGAGGATTTCTGCGATGTACTGCGCTCTAGTATCCTCTGCTAGGGCCTAGGGACGCCAGCAATAGCGGTCTCGGCAAGTTAGGTTGTGATAAGCTACGTTTGGTTATGTTATGCTACCTTGTGTTAGGCTTGCACAGGTTTGGCTTTCGTGGTATACCCTGCTATTGGGTGAATACCTGCGCTCCACATTGCTTTACTTTACTCTGCTAGACCCTTGCGATGCCAGCAATAGTGGCTGTGGCAGGATAGGTTCAGTTAGGTAACGTTTGGTTAGGTTGGGTTAGGTTAGGTTTGGTTATGGTACTTTGGACTTTTGTGCTGTGCGCTGCTACCCGATGAATTTCTGCGCTCTACGTCGCCCTAATGTGCTCTGTTTGCCTCTCGGCTGACAAGCAATACTCTTCTCGCCATGTCATGTTCAGTTAGGCTACGTTCGGTCAGGTTAGGTTAGGATATCTCTGACTTTTTTGATATACACTGCTATACGGTGGATTCCTGCAATCTGCTGTGCTGTATTATGTTCTGCTTGGCTCAGGCGTGGCCAGCGATTTTAGTCTCGGCATCTTAAGATGAGCTATGTTCCGCTTTGCTTAGCTAGGTTAGGTTAGGTTTGGTCAGGGTATCTTTGACTTTTGTGCTGTAGACTGCTATTGGGCAGGCATCTGCCCTCTGAATTGCTCTACTAGCATCTGCTTGTATCCGGTGATACAAAAGTATTGTTCTCGGCACGTCAGTCTGAGATACGTTGCGTCCGGTTAGGTTAAGTTCGGTTAGGTTGGATAGGATGGCCGCGGCGCGTTAGGTCATGATAGTTAAAGTTCGCTGGGGTTAGTTTGGGATAACATGCACTTTCGTGCCATACACTTCCATTCTATGGAAAACTGCGCTCTACTCTCCTCTAATATGCACTGCTTGGCGATGAGAGGACCGCAATAGTGGTGTAGGCACGTTAGGTTGAGTTAGGTAACGCTTTGTTATGTTATATTTGGCTATGTTAGGACAGGATAACTCCAACTTTTGTACTGTATACTACCGTTCGGAGGATTTCTGGGCTCTCCATTGCTCTACTAAGCTCTGTCCGACCCCGGCAAGACCAGCAATAGAGGACATGGCACGATAGGTTTAGTTGCGTTGCGTTTGCCTAGTTTATGTTAGCATGGGTTAGGTTCGGATAGCATTGACTTTTCTGCTATAGACTGCGTTTCTATGCATTTCTGCGCCCTACTCGTCTCTAGTATGCTCTGCATATCTCCGGGGAGGCCAGCAATACTGGACGCGGCTCGTTAGTGTGAGTGAGGTTACGTTTGGTTATGCTAGGTTACGTTGGATTAGGCTGGTGTATCTTTGACTCTTATGATTCACACTACAATTCCATGGACCTCTGTGCTCTACTGTGCGCTACCACACTCTGCTTGGCCCCAGGGACGCCAGGAGCGGTAGTCGCGGCACTTAAATTTGAGTTGTGATGCGTCATTTATTGTAAGGTTTGGTTAGGTTATGTCAGCATTGCAATGACTTTCGTGCTGTACACTGTTTTTCAGACGGTTCCTGCCATCTACAGAGCTCTAATCTAATGTGCTTGGCCCAGTGGTGGCCAGCAATAGTGGTCGCGGCACATTATGGTGAGTCTGCCTATGTCAGGTTAGGTTATGTTAGCTTGGGTTAAGTTAGGACAGCTTTGACTTTTGTGCTACACAATAATGTACGGTGGACTTCTGTGCTCTACTGTGCGTTAATAAGCTCTGCTTGGCTCTGTGGAGGCCACCAACGGTGGTCACGGCACGTTAGGCTGGGTTAGGTTACGTTTGGCTTGATTATGTTTGGTCAGGTTTGATTAGGATTGCTTTGCCATTTTTTCTGTGCATTGCTATTCGGCAGATACCTGCGATCTGCCACTCTCTGCTATACTTTGCTTGTCTCTGGGAAGGACAGCAATAGTGGTCGTGACACGTACGGTTGAGTTAGGATGCGTACGGTTAGGATAGGTTAGGCTTTGCTTGGTTAGGATGGCTTTGGCTATTGTGCTAGGCACCGCTATTCGGTGGATTTCCGCTCTCTATTTTTCTCTAGTGCATTCTGCTTTGCTATGTGGTGGCCAGCATTGGTGGTCGCGGTACGTTTTGTTGAGTTTGTCTTTGTCAGGTTAAATTGTGTTAGCTTGTGTTAGGTTAGTGTGTCTCCGACTCCTGTGATATACACAACAATGCTGTGCATTATTGCGCTCTACCATGATCTAGTATATTCTGCTTCGATCTGGAGGGGCAAGCAGCTGTGGTCACAGCCCGATGTGTAGAGCTAGGCTATGTTCGGTTATGTTACGTTTGGCTATATTCGGATAGGGTAGTTTCGACTATTGTGCTATGCACTGCGAATCTATGTATTTATGCGATATACCCTCCTGTAATATGTTCTGCATGGCTCTGGGGCGGCCAGCAATGTTGGCCGCCGCACGTTAGGCTTATTTAGAATACGTTTGGTTTGGTTACGTTACTTTGTGTTAGGATGGGATAGCTTTGACTTTTGTTCTACACACTGTCATCCTATGGATCTCTGTGCTCCAGTACGCGCTGTCGCCGTCTGCATTTCTCCGGGGCGCCAGGAAAAGCGGTCGCGGCACGTTAGGTTGCGTTACGCTACGTTATGTTAGGTAAGCTTTGGTTAGTTTAGGATAGGGTAGCTTTGACCTTTATGCGATGCACTGATATTCTGCGGATTTCTTCTCTCCTCACTGCTCTAATGTACTCTGCTCGATTCTCGGGAGGCCAGCAATAGTGGTCGCGCCACGTTAAGTTCAGTTGCGTTACGTTAGGCTATGTTATGTTAGTTCGGGTTATGTTGGGATATATTTTACTTTTCTACTGTACACCGCGAATTTAAGGATTTCTGCGCTCTACTCTCCATTAGAATTTTATGCTTGGGTCTGTGGAGGTGAGCTGTAGTGGTCTCAGCACGTTTGGCTGCGTTAGGTTGCGTATGGCAGTGCTACGTTCCGTAAGGTTAGAAGGTGTCTGCTTTGACTCTTGCGCTGTACACTGCTATTCGGTGGATGTCTGCGCTCTACATTGCTCCGTTATTCTCTGCACGACTCTCGGGGTTCTATAAATGATGGCCGTGGCACGTGAGGTTGTGTTACGCCATGTTTGGTTAGGTATGATTTGGTTATGCTAGGATAGGATTGCTTTGACTTTTGTGCTCTACACTGCTACTCGGTGGATTACTGCGATCTACTCTGCTCTAATGTGCTCTGCCTGACTCTGGGGATTCCAGCAATCGTGGTCGCGTAGCGTTAGGTTGTGCTAGGTTACGTTTGGTTATTATACGGTTCGCTACGTTAGGAGGTGATAGCGTCGACTCTTGTGGTGTACACTGCTATTCGGTGAGATCCGGCGCTCTACAGTGCTCTTGTAGGCTCAGCTTGGCGCTGAGAGTGCCAGATACAGCGGTCTCTGCACGTTACGTTAAGTTACGTTACGTTCGGTAATGTTAGGATAGGCTTAGTTTGGTTAGAACAGCTATCACTTTTGTTCTGTGCGCTGCAATTGTGTAGTGTTCTGTGCTCTACTGTGCTTTAGTATGTTATGCTTGCTTCTGGGGAGGGCTGCAATAATGGTCTCGACACGTTATGTTGGATTGTGTTGCGTTTGGTTGTGTCACGTTCGATTAGTTTAGGAGAGGTTGGGTTTCATTTGTACGCTATATACTGCTGCTCGTTGGATTTCAGCGCTCTATATTGCTCTAGTATGCTCTGTTTTGCTTTGCGGATGCCAGAAACGGAAGTCTCGTCGGGCTATGCTGAGTTAGGCTACGTTCGGTAATGTTACGTTTGGTTGGATAAGGATTGGAAAGCTTTGACTTTTGCGCTATACACAGCTATTCGGAGCATTTTTGCGCTCTACGTTGCTCCAATACGCCTTTCATTCCTCCGGGGAAGCCAGAAATGTTATTACCGGCACGTTACGTCTCGTTAGGTTACGCTGGTCCTGGCTAGGTTAGAACTGGATAGGATAGGATATCTGTGAATTTTGTGCTACAAACTGCAATACGGTGGATTACTGCGCTCTACTGTGCTTTAATATGCTCTGCTTGGCTCTGGGGACGCAAGGAAGTGTGGTCTCGTCGCGTTATATTGACTTACGCAACGTTCGGTTATGTTACGTTTGGCTACGTTTGGACAGTGTAGCTTTGTATATTGTGCTTCGCACAGCGGTTGAATGGACTTCTGCGCTCTACTCTCCACTAATGTGTTCTGCTCGGCTATGAGGAGGTCAGCAATAGTGGCTGTGGCACGTTTGGTTGTGTTATCTACCTTTCGGTTAGGTTGGGTTCGGGTACGTTTGGCTAGGATGGCTTTGACTTTTGTGCTGTAAACTGCTATTTGTCGGACTTCTGCGCTCTTCTGTGATCTAGTATATTTCGTTTGGCTTTGGGGAGGCCAGTGGTATTGTTCTCGGCTCGTTTGACTGAGTTGCCTTACGCTAGGTCATGTTACGTTTTGTTAGGTTAGGATAGGATAGCTTAGACTTTTGTGCTGTAAACTGCTATTCGGTGGATACCTGCGCTACACATTGCTCTACTGTACTCTGCTCAACTCTCGGGAGGCCAGCAATATTGGTCTCGTGGCGCTAGGTTGGATAAGGTTTCCCTTGGCTGGGGCTAGGTTTGGTTAGTGTAGCTTTGACTTCAGTGCCTTACACTGGTATTTGTTCAATACCTGCTCCCTGCATTGCTCTACTGGCATCTGCTTGTCTCTGGGGAGGCCTGCAGTAGCGGTCATAGCACGTTTGGCTGATATAAGTTAGGTTCTGTTCGGTTAGGTTTGCTTAAGTTTGGTTAGGATGGCTTTGACTTTTGTGCTATACACTGCTCTTCTGACGATTTCGGCATTCAAAATTGCTCTGCTATACTCTGCTTAGCTCTCGTGAGGCCAGCAATAGCTGTCGTGGCGCGTTAGGTTGGGTTACTTTCCGTCCGCTTATGTTAGGTTTGGTTAGGTTAGGATAGGGCTGCATTGACCTTTTGCTGTGCGCAGCTATCCGTTGGATTGCTGCGATTTACTGTGCTCTAATATGCTCTGGTAGACGACGGCGAGGCCAGCAACAGTGGCCTCGGAACGTCAGGAAGAGGTAGACGACGTTTGCTGTTGTTACGTTTGCTTAAGTTTGCTTTGGGCAGCCTTGACTTTTATGCTATACACCGCTATTCTGTGGACTTCTGCACTCTATATTGGTCTAGTATGCTCTGCTTTGCTCTGAGGAGGCCAGCAACGGTATTATCGGCAAGTTGTGTTTATTTAGGCATCGTCCGGTTACGTTAGGTTAGGACAGGTTATGTTAGGGTGTCCTTGACTCTTGTGCTTTGCACATCAGTGCAGCGGATTTCTGCAGCCTACTGTGGTCTAGTATATTCTACTTGGCTTTGGGGAGGTCAGCAATTGTGGTGTAGCCACGTTAGGTTGAGTTAGGTTACGTTTGGTTATGTTACGTTTGTTATGTTAGGGCAGTATAACATAGACTTTTGCGCTGTACGCTGCTGTTCGGTGTATTTCTGCGCTCACTATTGCTCTACTATATTCTGTTCGACTCTGGGGAGGCCAGCAATAGCGGTCGTGTCGCGATAGATAGTGTTAAGCTGCGTTTCGATATGTTATGTTAGGTTACGTATGGTTAGGATGGCTTCCACTTTTGCGGTGTAATCAGCAATACGGTGGGTACGTGCGCTTTACTCTGCTCTAGGACGTTCTGCTTGTCTCTGCGGAGGCCAGCAATACTGGTCTCGGCACGCTAGGGCCGGTCACGTTACTCTTTGCTTTACCAGGTTATGTTAGGTATGGTTAGGGTGGCTTTGACTTTTTCACTTTCAACTGCTACTCGGCCGATATCTGCGCCCTGCATTGCGCTGATAGCATCTGCCTGTCTCTGGGAAGGTCAGTAATAGCGGCCGTGGGACGCTTGGTTGTGTTATGTTATGTGTGGTTGAGCTAGGCTAGGCAAAGTTTGGCTAGGATGGCTTTGACTTTTGTCCTATGTACCGCTATTCGGTGGATTTCTGTGCTCTACTGTGGGTTGATATTCTCTGCTTGGGCCTGGGGAGGCCAGCAATTGTGGTCTTGGCCCGTTAGGCTGAGTTAAGCTGCGTTTGGTCAGGTTAGGATAGGGTTGCTTTGACTTTTCCGATATACACTGCGATCCTATGGATTTCAACGCCCTACACCCCACTAATATATTCCGCTTGGCTCTGTGGAGGCCGGCATGGTGTGGTGGCGCGATATTTGGTTGAGCTTGGTAACGTTTTGTGGTATTACCGTTGGTTAGGTTAGGATAGGGAAACTTTGGCTTTTGCGCTACATACTGCCTTCAGTGGATTTCTCCGCTCTGCGGTGCCCTAATAAGCTCTGCTTTGCCCTGGGAGGGACAGACATATTGGCCGCAGCATGTTAGGTTAGCTTGGGTTACGTTTGTTTCCTTCACATTATCATAGGTATGGTTTGGCTAGCTTTGGTTTCTCTGTTATACACTTCGATTCTTGCGGCCTACTCTCCTCTAATAAGTTCTTCACGGTCCAGGGGTGCCCAGCAACAGTGGTGGAGGCACGGTAGGTCGAGTTATATTACGTTCGGTTGGACCCGGTTAGGTTAATCCAGGCTGGGGTAGCTGTAACTATTGTGAAACACACTGCTATGCTATGGACCTCTGTGCTCTTCTGCGTGCTATCACGCTCTGCTTGTCTCTGTGGACGCCAGAAATAGTGATCCCAGGACGTTAGGTTGAGATAGGCTTTGTTTGGTTAGCTTAGTATAGGTTAGCTTTCATTTTTAAGCTATATGCTGGTGTCCGTTGGATTTCAGAGCGCTACATTGCTCTAATATGCTCTGCTTGGCTCAGGGATGCCAGAAATAGCTGTCTCGTCACGTTATGTTGAGTTAGGCTACGTTCGGTTATGTTATGTTTGGTTGGGTTAGGAGAGAGGGGCTATGACTTTTATGCTATACACTGCTATTCGGAGGATCTTTGTGCTCTACATTGTTCTAATACGCCCTGCAAGCCTCTGGGGAGGCCAGCAGTATAAATCTCGGCACGTTATGTTTAGTTAGGTTACGCTGAGCTTGGCTAGGTTAGGACATGTTAGGATATGGTATCTTTGAATTTTGTGCTGCAAACTGAAATGGGGTGAATTAGTGCGCTTTACTGTGATTTAGTATACTCTGGTTGGCTTTGGAGAGGCAGGCAAGGGTGGTCTCAGTGCGTTAGGTTGAGTTAAGCTACGTTCGATTATGTTACGTTTCGTGACGGTAGGGCAGGACAGTCTAGTCTTTTGTGCTATGAACTGCTAACTGCCGATTTCTGCGCTCTACTGTGCTCTAGCATTTTTTGCTTGGCTATGGGGAGGCCAGCGGTATTGGCCTCGGCACGTTAGTTTGAGTAACGTTACGTTTGATTATGTTAGGCTAGGTTAACCTCGATCAGGTTATATTTGACTTTCGTGCTATCCACTGCCATTCGGAGGGCTTCGGCGCTCCACTGGGCTCTGCTACATACTCCGTGTCCCTAGGGAGGCCAGCAACAGTGGCCTCGGCACGTCATGTCGAGTTATGCTACGTTTGGGTATGATAAGTTTGGTGAGGTTAGGGCAGGACAGGTCAGACATTTGTGCTATACACTGCTATCCGCGGATATCAGCGGTCTACTGTGCTCCAATATTGTCTGCACGGTTCTGGGGATTCCGGCGACTGTGGTCGCGTCACGCCGTGTTGTGTTACGCTAGGTTAGGTTCGGTTAGGTAAAGTCTGGTTGTGTCAAGGTATGTTAGACTTTAGTGCTATACACTGCAATGTGGTGGATTTCTGCGCTCCGCTGTGCTTGCGTATATTTTGTTTGGCGCTGCGGAGGCCAGCAATAGTGGTCTCGGCGTGTTAGGTTTAGTTATGCTACGTTTGCATATTACAAGTTTGGTTAACTTAGGACAGACTAGCTTAGACTTTTGTGCCATTGACAACTATTCGTTATATTTCTGTGGTTTACAGTTCTCTACTATACTCTGCTTGGCTCTAGGGATGCCAGCGGCAGTGGTCGCGGCACGATATATTCAGTTATGCTACGCTTTGTTAGGTTATGTTGTGCCAGTTTGGGTTAGGATATCCTCGGCTTTTGTAACATGCACTCCTATTCGGTGGATTCCTGCGATCTACATTGCTCTACTACACCCTGCTCGGCTCTGGGGAGGCGAGCAGTAGCGGTCGCGGCACGTTAGGTTGAGTTTTGTTACGTTTGGTTTGATATGATATGACACGTTTGGTTAAGTTAGCTCTGACTTTCGGGCTATACACTTTTATTCGCAGGTCATCTGTGGTTCACCGTGCACTACTACGTTCTGCTTGGCTCCCGGGAGGCCAGGAGCAGTGGTCGCTGCGCATTACGATGAGCGACGATACGTTTTGCTTGGTTAGGCTAGGTCAGTTCAGCTTACCATATCCACGGCTTTGGTGCTGTTCACTGCAATGCGGTGTATTTTCGCGCACTATAGTGCTCTAGTACATTCTGCTTCTATCTCGTCATGTCTAGGTCGTCACGTTAGGTTGAGATTGGTGACCTTTGGATATGCTACGTTCGGGGAGGTTAGGACAGGCTGCTTCGACTTTTGTGCCAGGCACTGCTATTCCGTATATTTCTGCGCTCTAGTGTGCTCTAATATGCTCTGCATTGCACTAGAGTGGCCAGTAATAGTGACCTCGGGGCATTAGGTTTCGTTAGGTTACGTTTCGTTAGGTTAGGTTAAGTTAAGTATTGTAAGGGTTGCCTTGAATTTCGTGCTATACACTGTTGTTCGGTGGATTCCTGCGCTCTACTGCTCTCTACTATATTCTCCTTGGCCCTGGGTAGGGCACCAATAGTGGCCGCGGCGCGTTATGTTGAGGAATGCTACGTTCGGTTAGGTTATGTTAGCCTACGTTAGGTATGGATGGACATGACTTTTGTGCTATACACTGCGATTCTATGGATTTCTGCGTACTACTGCCCTCTAGTAAGTTCTGCTCGACTCTGGGAAGGCCAACAATAGTGGTCGGGGTACGTTAGGTTGAGTTTTGTTACGTTTGTCTATGCTAGGATTGGACATATAAGGATGAGATAGCTTTGACTTTTGTCGTATGCACTGCTAGTCGGTGGGCATCTGCCATCTACTGTAATCTAATATGATCTGCTTGTCTCTAGGGAGGCCACAAATAATGTCCGTGGTGCGATAGGTTGAGTTAGATTACGTTTGGTTTGGTTAGGTTTGGCTAGGCTTGAATGGGATGGGTTCGACTTATGTGCTACACACCCCTGTTGGGTGCACTTCTGCGCCCTACTGTGCTCTAACATGTCCTGTTTGGCTCTGGTTATGGCAGCATGGGAGGTCTCGGCTCGTCCGTTTTAGCTATTCTGTGTTTTGTTAATTTAGGTATGGACTGCTATAGCTGGGATGACTTTGGCTTCTGCGCTATACACTGCCATGCGGTGGATAACGGCGCACTACATTGCTCTACTACACTCTGCTCGACGATGGAGAGGCCAGCAACTGCGGTCGTGACAAGTTAGTTTGTGATAAGTTACGTTTGGTTAGGTTAAGTTAAGACAAGTTTGTACATTATCGCTTTGACCATTGTGCTATGCACAGTTATTCGGTGGATTCCTGTCCTCTACTATGCTCTACTGCAATCTGCTTGGCGCAGTGGAGGCTAGCAGCAGCGGTCGTGTCACGACAGGTTGAGTTAGGTTACATTTGTTAAGGTTAGGTTAGGTTACGTTTGGATATGGTGGCTTTGACTATTGTGTTATGCACTGCTGTTCCGTGGATTTATGCGCTTTTTGTGCCCTAATATTTTCGGTTTGGCTTTGGGGGGGCCAGCAATGGAGGTCTTGGCTCGTTTAGTTCAGCTATTCTACGTTTTGTTAGGTTAGGTTTGGTCAGGTTGGGTTTGGCTGTCTATGACCTCCGTGCTATACCCAGCTATTTCGTGGCACTCTGCGCTCAACTGTGCTCTAGTTCATTCTGCTTGCCTCAGGAGAGGGCAGCAGCGGTGTTGTAGGAACGTTACGTTAATTTATGTTGCGTGCGGCTGTAATGCGTTTCGATAGGTTAGGAGAGGTTAGCCTTGTCTTCTGTGCTATACACCGCAATTCGGCGGCTTCTACGCCCTACGTTGCCTTACAACCATCTACTCGACTATGGGGAAGCCAGGAATATCTGTCTCGGCCCGTTAGGTTGAGTTAGGATACGATTGGTTACGTTACGTTAGTTTGGGTTAGACTTGGATGGATTTGACGTTCCTGGTATGCACTGATATCCTGTGGTGCTGTACGCTCCCCTGTGCTCTAGTACGCTCTGCTTGGCTCTGGCGTGGCCAGTAATGTCAGTCTCGGCACGTAAGTTTCAGATACAATACGTGTGGTTGCGTTGCGTTGGCATGTGTTAGGCTTCGACAGCTCCGACTTTTCTGCTGTACACTGCGATTATACGGATTCCTGCGCTCTGCGCTCCTGTATTATGTGCTCGGCACTGTGGAGGCCAGCAAAACCGATCGCATCGCGTTAGGTTGGGTTAGATTACGTTTGGTCAGGTTAGGTTAGCTAGGGTTGGGCCATGGTAGCTTTGTCTTATGTGCTCTAAACTGATACCTTGTGGAACTATGTGCTCTACTGTGCTCTATCGTATTCTGTTCGTCTCTGGGGAAGCCGGCAATTGTGTGCGCGGCAAGTTAGGTTTAGTTATTCTAACTTCGGTTAGGTTCGGTGGGGTCTGGTTAAGTTAGGATGTCTTTGACTTTTGCGCTGTACCATGCTGTTTGGTGGCTTTCTGCTTTCTACTTTGCCCTGCAATACTCTGCTCGACTGTGGAGGGGCCAGCTATAGTGGTCGTGTCGCGATAGGTTTTATTAGGCTACGTTTGGCAATGTTACGGTTAGTTAGGTTAGGATATGGTAGCCCTGATATTTGTGCTGTACAACGCTGTTCGGTGGATTTCTACGTCCTGAATTTCTCTACTGCGCTCTGCTCGACTCGGGGAGGTCAGCAGTATTGTTGTTGGCACGTTAGACTTGGTTAGGTTACGCTTGGTTAGGGAAGGTTAGTCTGGGATATGTTGGGATGGATTTGACATTTCTGTTATACATAGCCATTCCATTGACTTCCGCGCTCCACTCTCCTCTAATATGTTCTGCATGGCGGAGTGGAGGCCAGGAGTTGTGGTCTCGGCAAGTTAGGTTGTGTTGGGTTATGTTTGGCTATGTTGCGCCTGGTTAAGGTAGGAGAGAATAACTATGACTATTGTGCTGTACACTGCTATTCGGTGGATCTCTGCGCTCTTCGTTGCTCTACTAGAAGCAATTCGGCTCTGGGGCGGCCACCAATGGCGGTCGTGGTCCAGAGGTATAGTTCGGCATCGTTTGGTTAGGTTAGGTTAGGTTAGGTTCGGCTAGGATATCTTCCTCTTGTGTGGTATACATTGCTATTTGGTGGATTCCTGCGCTCTATTTTGCTCTGGTATAATCTGCCGGAATCTGTGTAGGTCAGCAACAGTGGTCGTGGCACGATAGGTTTTGTTAGGCTACGTCTGGTAACGTCAGAATTGGTCAGGCTATGAGAGGGTGGCTTTGAGTTTTGCGCTGTACACCGCTATTCGGTGGATATCTGCATTCTACTGTGCTGTAACTTGTTCTGCTTCACTCTGGTTAGGCCAGAAATAGTGGTGGCGGCCTGTTTGTTTGAGTTTGTTTACGCTTGGTAGTATTGCGGTTGGTTATGCTAGGATTGGGTACCTTTGACTTTTGTACTTTGAACTGCTTTTCGGCAGACTTCTGTGAACCACTGTGCTCTACTACATTCTGCACTTCTGTGGGGAAGCCGAGAGCAGTAGTCGCGGCACGTTATGTCGATATATGGGATGGGATATATAAGGTCTGGTTAGATTAGGGTATCTTCGACTTTTACGCGGTGCACTGCCATTTGGCGGATTTCTGCGCTCTAAATTGCTCTACTATTCTCATATCGTCCCTGGGGAGGCGAGCAATGGTGGCCGTGACACGACAGGTTTGTCTAGGTTACGTTCGGTTGGGTTAGGTTGGGCTAAGATTAGTCAGTGTAACTGATACGTTCGAGATATATGCAGTTATCCGGTGTATTTCTGCGGACGGCTGTGCTCTACTACAACCTGTTTGGCTCTGGGGAGGCCAGGAGCAGTGGTCGCTGCACCTTGCATTGAGCTGTGAAACGCTGGGTTTGGTTAGGTTAGATCGGGTTAGGTTAGGATACCTCCGACTTTCACGCGATACACTGCCATTCTGTGGATTTCCGCGCTTTACATTGCTCTACTAAACTCCGCTCGTCCCTTGGGGGCGAGTGATACCCGCCGTGGCACTTGAGGTTGGGTTAGGATACGTTCAGATGTGTTGCGTTTGGCTAAGTTATTACATGCTACTTCGACTTTCGTGCAATACACTGATATTCCGCGGATCTATGCACTCTAATGTGCTCTAACGTTCTCTGCTTTGCTCTGTGGTGGCCAGTGGTAGTGGTCTCAGCACGTTAGGTCAGGTTAGGAAGGCTCGGTATGGATTTCTTTGACCTTTGAGCTGCAAACTGCTCTTCGGTGGTTTCCTGCTCTATACATTTCACTACTATATTCAGATCGACCCTGTGTTGGCGAGCAACAGTGGACGTGGCACGTCAGGTTGTATTATGTTACGTATGGTTGAGTTAGGCTAGGTTAAGTTTGGTTAGAATTTCCTCGACTTTCGTGATATATACTTTTATCAGGTGGATTCCTGTGATCTGCTGTGATCTACTAATTTCTGGTTTGCCCTAGGGTGCCAGGAGCAATGGCTGCGGCACGCTATTTTGAGCTAAGCAACGTTTTTGTGGGTTAGGTTAGGAAGGTTAGGTTAGGATATCTACGGCTGTTGTGCACTACATTCCAATGCGGTGATTTTTGGGCACTACATTGCACTAGTACCTTCTGCTTGTATATGTGGGAGCCAGCTACAGTGGCCTCGTCATGTTAGTATGAATTAGGTAACGTTTCTATATGTCAGATTTGGCTAGGTTAGAGGAGTTACTTTGACTTTTGTGCCACGCACTGTTTTTCCGTGGATTTCTGCGCCCTAGAGTGGTCTAATATGCTCTGCTCGGTACTGGGGTGGCCAGTATTACTGGTCTCGGCACGTTAGGTTGTGTTAGGTTACGTTTCGTCAGGGTACGTAAGGAAGGATAGGTTAGGATATCTTCGGCTTTTGTCCACTACATTGGCATGCGGTGATTTCCTGCCTCTGCTGTGCTGCAGTATATTCTGCTTGGCGCAAGGAGGTCAGCAATAGTGGTCGCGGCAGGCTAGGTTGAACTATGCTACGCTTTGTTATGTTACGTTTAGTGAGGCTAGGATATGGTAGTTTAAACTTTTGTGCTATACACTGCAGTCCGCGGACATCTGCGCTCTGCTGTGCTTTAGTATTTTCGCTTGGCTCAGGGGAGGCCAGAAATACTGGTATCGGCACGTTAGGTTGTGTTAAGTTACACGTGGCCTGGTTAGGTTGGGATAATTTCGGTAAGCGTAGCTATGACTTTCGTGTTATACACTGCTGTGCGGTGGATGTCTGCGCACGACTGCGCTCTACTACATTCTATTTGGCCCTGGGGAGTCCAGATATAGCGGCCGCGGCACGTTAGGGCGAGTTATGTTACGTTTGGTTAGGTTAGGTTAGGTCATATTAGGTCATGGTATCTTCGACCCTTGTGCTATTCATTGCAATGCGGTGCGTTCCTGCGCGCTACTGTACTCTAGTGCATTCTGCTTGTCTTTATGGAGGACAGCAATAGTGGTCTCGTCATGTTAGGTTGAGCTATGTTACGTTAGGTTACGTTTCGTTTGGATATGTTAGGATCGGCTACTCCGTCCTTTGTGCTACAAACCGCTATTCGGTGATATTCTGTGCTCTAGAGTGCTCTACTACACCCTGCTTGTTTTACGGCATACCCGGAGCAGTGGCCGCGGTACGTTATGTTCTGCTATGCTACGCTTCGTTGTGTTAGGTTAGGTCAGGTTAGGTTAGGATATATTCGACTTTAGTTCCATTTACTGCAGCGCGGTGGATTTCTGCGCTCTGTTCTGCCCTGGCACATTGTGCTTATCTCTGTGGAGGCCAGCAATAATGGTCTCGCAATGTTATGTTTAGTTAGACTAGGTTTGCGCATGTCACGTTTGACCAGGTTAGTATAGGCTACCGTGACTTTTGTGCTATTCAATGCTATTCGTTGGATTCCTGCGCTCTAATGATCTATAATATGCTCTGCTTGGCTATGGCAGGCCAGCAATATTGGTCTCGCCTCGTTATGTTTAGTAACACTACGTTTGGATAGGTTAGGTGAGGCCATGTACTGTCAGGATGTGTTTGCCTTTTCTGCTATAGTCTGCAACGGGGTGAGTGTCTGCGCTCTGATATGCTCTATTGTTTTCTGCTTCGCACTGGGGCGGCCAGCAATAGTGATCTCTACGCGTTGGGATGAGGTATGCTACGTTATGTTATGTAACGTTTGTTTGGTCAGGACAGGATAGTTTAGACTTTTGTGCTATACACTCCTATGCGCGTATATCTGCGTTCTGCTGCGTTCTAATACTTTCCGCTTGGGTCCGTCGAGGCCAGCAATAGTAGTCTCGGCATGATAGGATGGGATAGTTTGCGTTTGGTTAGGTTACGCTTCTCTCAGCTCGGCCAGATAACTTAGAATTTCGTGATATGCACTGCTATTCGGGGTAGTCCTGCGCTGTACTGTGATCTACTAAATTATGGTTAGCCTTCGGAATGCCAGAAATATTGGTCTCGGCAGGTTAGTTTGATTTCGGGTACGCATGCTTAGCTCAGTTTGGGTTAATTTCAGTAACGGTAGCTTTGACTTTCGTGTTATACACTGTTGTTCGTTGGATTTGTTCGTTGGTCAGCGCTTTACTATACTCTGCCCGACTCTGCGGAGGCGAGCAATAGCGGTCGTGGCGCGTCAGGTTGAGTTAGGTTACGTTTGGTTATGTTAGGTTTGGTTAAGTGGGTTAGTTTATCTTTGTCTTCCGTTCCGTGCACTGCTATTCGGTGGATTTAGTTGCTCCACTGGGCTCTACTATATTCTGCTAGGGTATGGGGAGGCCAAGAGCAGTGGTCGCGGAAATTTATTTTGCTACATGCTACGTTTGGTTAGGTTCGGCTAGGTCAGGTTTTGTCAGGATATTTGCGGCTTTTCTACTGTTCACTGCAGTGCGGTGGATTTCTGTGCTCTGCTGTGCCCTAGTGAATCGTGCTTGCCTTTGTGGAGTCCAGCAATAGTTGGCTAGCCATGCTAGGTTGAGTTAGGCAACGTTTGGATGCGCTACGTTTGGCTCGGTTAGGAGAGGCTACTTTGACTTTTGTGCTATTCATTGCTATTCGGCGCGTTTTTGCGCCCTAATCTGCTCGAACGTGATCCGCTTGGCTCTATAAAGGCCATCAATACTGGTCGCGGCACGTTATACTGGGTTATACTACGTTTGGTAGGATTGGGTTATGCCAGGTTTGGCTAGGGTTTCCTCGACTGTAGTGCCATACGCTGCTATTCTGTGGACTTCTGCACTGAACATTGCTCTACTGTACTCTGCTCGAATCAGGGGATGCGAGCAATAGTGTCCGTGGCACGTCACGTTGAGCTATGTTACGATCGGTTAAGTTAGGTTAGGCTATATTTGGTCAGGAATGCTTTCTCTTTTGTGCTATACCCGGTTATTCCGTGTATTTCTGTGACTTGATGAGCTCTACTTCATTCTGCTATGCTACGGAGAGGCCAGGATCTGTGGCCGCGGCAGGTTACGTTCAGATTTGCATCGTTCGGTTGGGTTAGGTTAGGTCAGGTTATGTTGGGACATCTTCGGCTATTGTTCTCTTCATTACAATACGGTGTATTTCTGCTGACAAATGCTCGCTAGTAAGTTCGGCTTCCGTCTGTGGAGTCCAGCAATGGTGGTCTCGTCCATTTAGGTTGAGTTATGCCACGTTTGGTTACGCTACGTTTGGCTATGTTAGGATAGGCTACTTTCGCCTTTGTGCTATACACTGCTCTTCCTTGTATTTCCGCGCTCTAACGTGCTCTAATATTTTCTGCTCGGATCTAGGGAGGCCAGCCATAATGGTCTCGGCCCGTTCGGTTCACATAGAGTACGTTTGCAAATGATAAGTCTGGCTATGTTGGACCGAATGCCTTAGACTTTTGTGCCATTAAATGCTAATCGGTGGATTGCTGCGCCCTACTGCGCTCTAATATGCTCCGCTCGGCTCAGGGGTGGACAGCAGTAGCGGTCCCGTCGTGTTAGGTAGGGTTATTTTCTGTTTGTGCTAGTTACGTTTGGCTAGGTCAGGTTATGGTACTTCGACTTTTGAGATATACTCTGCTATTCGGTGGATTTCTGCGCTCTAATGTTCTCTGACATGCTCTGCTTGGCTCTACGAAGGCCATCAATAGCGGTCGCAGCACGTTATATTGCGTGACGCTACGTTTGGTAAGGTTTGGTTAGATTATCTTTGGCTTTTGTGCTCTACACTGCAATTCGGATGATCTCTGCACTCTAATGCGTTCTAATAGGCTCTGTTTGTCTCCACGAAGGCCATCAATAGCGGCCCCCGCACGTTACGTTGATTTATGCTACTTTTGGTTAGGGCAGGTTTAGCAAGGTTTGTATAGAGCATCCTCGACTTTGCGCCACACGCTGCTATTCGCTGGATTTCTGAGCTCAGCATTGCTCTACTCTGCTCTACTCGTCTCAGGGGATGCGAGCAATAGTGGTCGTGGCATGTTACGTTGAGTTGCTTTGCGATTGGTTAAGTTACGTTTGGCTAAGTTTGGTCTGGAAAGCTTTGACTTTCGTGCTTTACCCCGATGTTCCGTGGATTTCTGTATTCTACTGTGCTCCACAGCGATTTGCTATGCTATGGGGTGGCCAGCAGCAGTGGCCGCATCACGTCAAGTTGAGTTATGCTACGTTCGGTTTGGGTTAGGTTATGTCAGGTTAGGTTAGAATATCTCCGACCATCGTGCTATACACTTCTGTACAGAGGGATCCTGTGATCTACTGTGCTTTACCGTATTCTGCTTGTCTCTGCGGAGGCCTGCAACAGTGGTCTCGGCTCGTTGGGTTTAGCCATGCTACGTTCGGTTGTGTTACGTCTGCGAGGTAAGGATAAGATAGGTTAGACTTTTGTGCTTCACACGCCTATTCGCGGATTTCTGCGCTGTTCTTTGTTTTAGTATCTCCTACTAGGGACCGTAGAGGCTGGCAATAGTAGTCGCGGCACGTTAGGTTGAGTTACGTTACGTCCGGGTAGGTTAGGTAGGGTGAATCTCGGTCCGATTCACTTAGACTTCCGTGCTATACACTGCTATTCGGAGTATTTCTGCGTTGTACTGTACTCTACTATATTATGCTCAGCCCTGGGAATGCCAGTAGCATTGGCCATGGCAAGTTGGTTTGGGTTGGGTTACTTTTGGTCAGTTAATGCTGCCCCAATTTCGGTAAGGGCATCCTTGAGTTTCGTGTCATAGACCCTTGTTCGGTGGATTTCTTCTTACGTCTGCGCTCTACTTCATTATGCTTGCTGCCGGGGGCCATCAATACCGACCGCGGCACGTTAGGTTGAGTTCTGCTACATTTGGTTAGGTAACGTTCACTTGGGTTAGTTCGGGGTAGATATGACTTCTGTGCTATACACTCCGATTCTATGGACTTCTGTGCCCTAATTTTCTCGAGTAAGTTCGGCTTGACTCGTGGGGGGGGGGGGGCAGCAATGGTGTTCTCAGAACGTTAGGTTCAACTATGTTACTTTTGGTTATGTTTAGGTTGTGTATATTAGGATAGGGTGGGTGCGACTTTTGAGCTATACACTGCATTGCGGTGGATTTCTGAGCTCCGTTGTGCTCTAATGCTCTCTGCCTGGTTCTAAGGCGTCCAGGGTAGTGGTCTCGGCACGTTGTGGCGAGTTGGGTTATGTTCGGTTAGGTTAGTTTATGTCAAGCTCGGTCAGGTTATCTTCGACTTTCGTGCTATACCCTGCTTTTCGGAGGGTTTATGCACACGACTGTGATCTACTATATTCTGCTTGTCACTGTGGAGGCCAGTATTAGCCGCGGGACGTTATGTTGTGTTAGGCTACGTTTGATTATGACATGTTAGGCTATTTTCGGTTAGGTTGCCTTCGACCTTCGGGCTATACACATTTACCCGCCGTTCCCTGTGATCCACTGTGCTCTACTTTATTCTGCCTTTCTCCGTGGATTCCACCAGCAGTGGTCGCGGCACGCTGTGTTGAGTTACGCTGCGTTTGGTTAGGTTAGGCTGTGTCATGTGATGTTAGGGTTTGTTCGACTTTTATGCTATTCACTGCAATGCGGTAGATTTCTGCGCTCTATTATGTTCTAGTATTCTCTGCTTGGCTCTGGGGAAGTCACCAATTGTGGCCGTGGCGCAACAGGCTTTGTCATTTTACGCCAATTTTGGATACGATAGGTCATGTTTGGTTATCATGGCTTTGACTTTTGTGCTATACACTGCTATTTGGAGGAATTGTGCGCTCTTCTCTGCTCTAGTATGTTCTGCCTGACTCTGGGGAGGCCAGCAATACATGTCTCGGCAGGATAGTTTCAGTTATTCTACGTTCGATTAGATAAGGTTAGGTATTGTTTTGTCAGGATGGATTTGACTTTTGTGCTATACACTGCTGTTCGGCGCATTTTTGCGCTGTCGTGTGATCAAATATTCTCTGCTTTGCTCCGGATATGCAAGAAATTGTGGCTGCGGCGCGTTCGTTTGAGTTAAGTTTCGTTTGGTTTGGTTAGGCTTCTTTGGATTTGTTTAGGAAATCTTTGACTTTTGGGCAGTACACTGCTACTCTATGGACTTCTGCGCTCTACTCTCATCTAATATGCACTGCTCAGCATTGAGGAGTCCAGCAATTGTGGTCTAGGCACGTTTGGTTGAGTTTGATTGCGTTTGGTTGTGTCATGTTTGGAAAAGTTAGGTTAGGATACCTTTGACCCGTGTGCTATACACTGCTATCCGGTGGATTTCTGCGCTCATCATTGCTCTACTATACCCTGCTCGTCTATGCGGTGTCCATTAATAGTGGTCTCGGAGCGCTAGTTAGAGTTCGGCTACGTTCGGTTTGGTAACGTTTGCCTTCGTTAGCTTTGGATAGGTTTGACATACGTGGTATACACTCTTCTTCGGTGGACTTCTGCGCTCTACTGTGCTCTAATATATTCTTCTGGCTATGGGGAGGGCAGCAGTAGTGCTCTCGGCATGTTAGGCCGAGGTATGTTGCGTTTGGTTATGTAGAGTTTTTATGGGGTAGGTTAGGATATCTTTGACTTCTGTGCTATATATTGCTGTCTGGTGGCTTTCTGCGATCTACTTGTCTCTGCTATACTCTGCTTGGCTCAGTGGAGGCCAGCGTTGGTGGCCTCGCCGAGTCAGGTTGAGTTAGGCTACGTTTCTTATGGTCATGCTTGTTTGTGTTATGTGCGGATAGCACAGACTTTCGTGGCTTACACGATTATTCGGTGGATTTCTGTGATGTACGGTGCTGTACTATATTCTGCTTGGCCCTGGTGTGTCCAGCAATAGTGGTCGCAGACCTTCGCGTTGAGTTAGGATTCGTTTGGTTAAGTTATATTGGCCCGGGCTAAGTTTTGGTAGCATTGACTTTCCTGCTATACACAGCGATCCTATGGATTTCTGCGCTGCACCCCCTATTGTATGTTCTGCTTGGCCCTGAGGAGGCCATCAACAGTGGTCGTGACACCTCAGGTTGAGTCATGTAAGTTTTGGTAATGTTACGATTGGCCATGTTAGGAGGTGCAGCTCTGACTTTTGTGTTGTACACGATTGTACGGTAGAGATCTGCGCTCTACTGTACTCCAGCAAATTCTACGTGTATCTGGTGAGGTCAACAATAGTGGTCTCGGAAGGTTAGGTTGTGCTTTGTTACGTTTGGTTAGGATACGTTGCCTTTGTTATGTCTGGTTTGATACGGTTTTCGTGGTATGCACTGTTATTCGGCGGATTCCTGCGCTCTACTGCGTCCTAATATACTTTGCCCGACGCCGGAACGGCCAGGAATAGCGGTCGCCGCAATTTAAGTTCAGTCTGTCTACATTTGGTTAGGTTGGGTCATGTTAGGTTAGTTTAGGATAACTCCGACTTTTTTGCTATACACTGCAGTTTAGTAACTTTCTGCGTTCTAATGTGCTCTACTATATTCTGCTTGTCTCTTTGGATGCCAGAAATAGTGGTCGAGGCACGTGTGTTGGGTTATGTGCGTTTGGTTGTATTAAGTTTGGAAACATTAGGATACGATAGAGCCCACTGTTGTGCCATACACTGCTATACGGAGGATTTCTGGGCCCTACATTGTTCTACTATGCTCACCTCGGCTCTGGGGGACAGTAATAGTGGTCTCGCCACATAAGGCTGCGTTAGGCTACGATCAGCTTTGCTACGTTTGGATAGGTTAGGATAGGATAGCATCGACTTTTGTGCTATACACTGCTGTCCTGTGGATTTCTGTGCTTTACATTGCTTTAGTATACTCTGCTCGACATAGCGAGGCCAGTAATAATGATCACGCCACTTTAGGTAAATTTAGGCTACGTTTGGTTAGGATACGTTAGTCTGGGTTATGTTTGGATAGCTTTGGCTTATGTGGTGTACACTGTTGTTCGGTGGATTTATGCACTCCAGTGTTGTCTAGCATATTCCGCTTGGCGCTGTGGAGGCTGGCAATAATTGTACCGGCACGTTCGGTTTAGTTAAGCAACGTTCGGTTTTGTTACGTTTGGCTATGTTATGATGGCGTATCTCCGATTATTGTGCTGTGCACAGTGATTATATGGATTTCTGCCCTCTACTTTCGTCCCATACGTTCAGTTTGGCTCCAGGGAGGACAGTCATAGCGGTCGCGGCGCGTTAGGTTGAGTTATGCTTCGTTTGGTAATGTTAAGTTGATCTCTGTCAGGCATGTATAGCTTCGCCTTTCGTGGTATAAACTGCTGTTCGATGGATTTCTGCGCTCCGCTGTGCTGTAGCTAGTTCCGCTTTGCTCTGGGGTGGCCACCAGTAGTGGTCTCGGCGCGATATATTGTGTTAATCTACGTGCGGTTATGTTAAGTATGCTCATGCTAGGATATGGAAGCCTCGACTATTGTGCTGTGCACTGCGACTCTATGCATTTCTGCGCTTTGCCCTCCTCTCTAATGTTCTGCTTGGCTGTGGGGAGGGCAGTAATTGTGGTCTAGGCACGTTAGGATGAGTCAGGTCACGTTTGGTTACGTTATGTTTGGTGAGGATGAGAATGATGGCTCTCTTCTTTTGTGCTATGCAATGCTATTTGGTTGGTTTCTGCGCTCTACTGAGATCTAATGTTCTCTGCTTTGATCCGGAGAGGCTAGGAACGGTGGCCACGGCGAGTTAGATTGTGTTATACTAAGATTGGTTATCCCACGCTTGGTTACGTTTGTACAGGATAACTTTGATCGCTGAAATCCAACGAGCAGCAGTGAATAGCATAAAAGTCAATGACCTCCTATACTAACCTAACCAAACGAGAAGTAACCAAAAGTATTATAAATCAACCTTACGTGACGAGACCATTATTGCTGCCATCCCAGAGGCAAGCAGAACATACAAGTGCCTAGTAGACCGCGGAGATCCACCGATTCGTAGTGCATATCACAAAGTAGCAATCCTAACCAAACTGAATCTAACCTATCTTAACGGAACGTAAAATAACCCAAGCAGACGTGCCACGACCGCTATTACTGAGCTCCACAAAGACAAGCAGATGCAAGTAGAGCAATGCAGATGGCTGATGTCGACCGAACAGCAGTGTATAGAACGAAAGTCAAAGCTATCAAAACCAAACCTATCCTACCCTATCCAAGCCAAGCGTAACATATCTTAACCAAGCATGCCACAAACATTACTGCTGGCCTCCACAGAGACAAGCGGAACGCATTAGATCACAGTAGAGAGAAGAAATCCACGGAATAGCTGTGTCTAGCCCCAAAGTCAATGATGTCCCAAACTAATCCGACGTAACCAAACCAAGCCTAGCCAAGCCGAACGCAACATAACGCAATCTGACGTACAGCGGTCACTATGTCTGGTCTTCCCAGATGAATGCAGGGCGTATTAGAGCACAGCACAGAGCAGGAATCCACCGAATAACAGTGCATAGCACGAAAGCTACAGCCATACTGACTAAACGTAACCTAACCTAACCACATCAAACGTAACATAACACAACCTATCGCGCCACGACAGCCATTTCCCTCCTCCCTATGGTCGAGCAGAGTATAGTAGAGCTACGAGGAGCGCAGAAAGCCTCCGAATAGCAGTGTAAAGCGCAAAAGTCAAAACTATCCTATCCTATCCTAACCAAACGTAACATAGCCAAACGTGACCGAACAAAGCCTAACGTGCCTAGAGCACAGTTGCTGGTCTCCCCACCGCCAAGCAGAACATATTAGAGGGGAGTAGAACGCAGAAGCCAATAGGACGGCAGTGTATGTCACAAAAGTCGAAGATTTCCTAACCTAACCGAAAGAAGCCTAACCAAACCAAGCGTAACCTAACGAAACTGAACGCCCAGCAGCCAGAATTTCTGGGCTCCCCAGAGCAAGAAAAGAAGTATTAGATCACAGTAGAGCGCAGAAATCCACCGAATAGCAGCGTAAATTGCAAAAGTAAAAGCTGTCCCAATCAAACATAGCAAAACATGTCCTGGCAAAGCATAACATGGCACAGCCTATAGCGCCGCGCTCACTATTCCTGGAGTCCCCTGAGACAAGTAGCGTGTAATAACGCACATTAGGGCACAGAAGTCCGTTGAACATTAGTGTGTAGCGCAAAGTGAAAGCTGTCGCAACATAACGCAACGTAACCTAACATGACCAAACTTATTATAGCTCAACCTACCGCGCCTCGACCGCTATTGCTGGCCTCCAGAGGGACGAGCAGAGTATAGTAGAGCAATGTAGAGTGCAGGAATCCACCGAAGAGTTGTATATAGCACCAAGGTCTGAGCTAGCCTATCCTAGCCTAACAAAACGTAACACAACCAATCGCAGCCTAAGTCCTCCTGGCCTCCGCATAGCAAAGCGGAATATACTAGAGCACAGTACAGCGCAGAAATACACCGAATAGCGTTGTATAGCAGAAGTGTCAGAGCCATCCTAACCAAAATTAACTTACCCTAACCTAACCAAGCGTAGAATAACTAAACCTAACGAGACGAAACCCATACTACTGCCCTCCTCGGATCCAACTAGAACACATTAGAGCAGGGTAGAGCGCAGAAATCCACCGAATGGCAGTGCATAGCAAAAAAGTGAAACCTGTCGTATCCTAACCTATCCAATCGTACCATAAACGAACGTAACCTAACCCAACCCAGCGTGCCAAGACCACTGTTGCTGGCATTGCCGGGTCCAAGCAGGATATACTACAGCAGAGTAGAGTGCAGAAATCCAAAGAACAGCAGTGTGCAGCACAAAAGTCGAATCAATCCTGTCCTAAGCAAACCAAACGTGACGAAGGCAAACCTAACATATCTCAATCTAACGTGCCGAGGCAACCGTTGCTGGCCTCCCCAGTTCCAAGCAGGGCATATTGCAGCGATGTAGAGCGCAGAAAACCTTCGAATAGCAGTGTACATCACAAAAGTTAAAACTCTCCTATCCTAACATAACCAAATGTAACATAACTCAATATAACGTGCCGTGATTATTACTTCTGGCCTCGCCAGAGCCGAGCAGAACTTGCTCGAGGTGGGTAGAACACAGAAGCCCATAGGATCGCAGCGTATAGCGGAAAAGTCAAAGCTATCCGTACATAACCCGGACTAATGTAACCTAACCAAAAGTATCGTAGCACAGAACAACTTGCCGCGACCACTATTGCTGGCCTCCACGGAGCCGAGCAGATCATATTAGAGAAGAGCAGAGCGCGGAAATCCATAGAATCGCAATGCATAGCAGAAAAGTGAAAGCTACCCGAACTTAACCAAAACTAATGTAACAACCGAACGCAGTGTAGCACAACGTAACGTGCCGCGACCACTATTGCTGGCCTCCGCGTAGCCAAGCAGAACGTACTAGAAAACAGTAGATGGCAGAGATCCACCGAAGGGCAGTGTACAGCACAAAAGTCAAAGCAACCCAAGGCTAACCTGACCAAACGTATCATAGCCGAACGTAACGGAAATTGACGTGACGTGCCGAGGACACTATTGCTGTGCTCCGCGGAGCCAAGCAGAATGTACTAGAGCACACTAGAGAGCAGTAGTCCACCGAATAGCAGTACGTAGCACAGAAGTCGCAACTATTCTAACCTAACCAGATCAATCGTGGCGAAACCGCACGTAATATATCTCAACCTAACGTGCCGAGAGAACACTCGCTTGCCTCCCCAAAGACATTCGGAGTTTATTGGAGCAACCTAGAGCTCATAAGTCCACCGAATAGCAGTGTGCAGTTCAAAAGTCAAAGATCTCCTATCCTATAATAACCAATCGTAACACAACCAAGCGCAACATAACCCGATCTAACCTGTCGCAACCACTATTGCTGGCCTGCGCAGAGCCAATCGGTACATACTAGACGAGAGTAGGGCACAGAAATCCATAGATTCGCAGTGTATAGCAGAAAAGTCGAAGCAATACGAACTTATCCTAATCTAATGTAACTTAGACGAACGTAGCGCAGCTCAACATAACGTGTCAGGACCACTACTCCTGGCGCCGACGGAGCCTAGCAGCACGTTCTTGGCCACATTCGAGCGTAAAAATCCACCGAAAAGCTGTGTAGTGGGAAAAAGCTACTCTATCCTAACGTAACAAACCTTAACTTAACCAAACGTAACATAACTCAACCCAGCGCTCAGTGACTGCTATTGCTAGCATCCGCAGAGCCAAGCAGAATTTAGTAGAGCACAGAAGAGTGCAAAAATTCACCGTATGTCTGCGCATAGTACGAAGGTCAAAGCTAACCTAACCAAATCCCACAAAACCTAACCAAACCAAACGCAACTTAATGCAACTTAACCTGCAGAGGTCACAATTTCTGGCTTCCCCAGAGCCAAGTAGATAATATTATAGCAATGTAGAGAGCAAAGATCCAACGAATAACAGTGTATAAGGCAAAACTCGGAGCTGTCCTATGCTAACTTTACAAAACGTATCGTAACAATGCGTAACATAACTAGGCCTAACGTGCCGAGACCAATACCGCTGGCCTCTCCATTGCCAAGGAGAACATATTGGAGCATAGTAGAACGCAGAAATTCACAGAATAGGCGTGTATAGTACAAAAGTCAGGGCTAACATATCCCGACATGACCAACCCTCACATAGCCAAACGTAACATGCCCCAATCCAACCAGCCGGGAGCCTCACCATTTCTCGCCTCCCCAGTGCCGAGCACAATATACTACAGGACAGTAGAGCGCCGAAATCCGCCGCTTTGCTGTGTATAGCAGAAAAGTTGAAGACATCCGGACCTAACCCAAACTAATATAACAAAACCGACCGTAGAGTATCACAACGTAACGTGCCGCGAACAATATCGCTGGACTCCACAGGGCCAGGAAGAACAGTCTAGAGCACAATACAGAGCCGATATCCTCCTAAGAGCAGTGTATAGCACAAAAGTCAGATCTATCTTCCCCTGACCTAACCAATCGTAGAATAACGAAACGAAACATAACAGAGCATAACGTGCCGCGACCGCTATTGAACGCCCACTCGTGGCCAAGCAAAATATAGTAGAGCAGAGCACAGCGCAGAATTCCACCGAATAGCTATGTGTGGCACGAAAGTCATACCCATCCTAACCGAACTGTACCTAACATAACCTGTCCAAACGTAACATAACTCAACCCAACTTGCCGAGACCACCGTTGCTGGCATAGCCACCAAACTTAACCGTAAGTAACCTGACCCAGCATAAAGTGCCGATACCACTATGTTGGTCATCCCAGAGCCGAGCTGACAATAATAGAGCACCGTAGGGCGCGGAATCCCACCTAATAGCAGACTATAGAGCTATAGTCAAAGCCATCCTCTCCTAACCTAGCCAATCGTAGCAAAACCGAACGTAACCTAACTCAACATAACGTACCGCGATCACTACTGCTGGCCTCCCCAGAGCTAAGCACGGCACATTAATGGAGAGCAGAAGGCAGAAGTCCATGGAATCGCAGTGTATATCAGTAGATACAAAGCTACCTAAGCCTAACCCATACCAACAGGACATAACCAGATAAAGTATATCTCAACCTAACCTGCCGAGACCGCTGTTGCTGCCCTCCCCAGAGCCAAGCAGGACATACTATAGCACAGTACAGCGTAGAAGTGCACATAATAACAGTGTACACCACAAAAGCTCAATCTATACTAACCAAACTTAGCCTAACCCAACCTGACTGAAGGAAACGTGACACAACGTAGCGCGCAGACACTACTATTGCTGTCCTTCCAGAGCCAAGCTGAATGTATTATAGCATTCTCGGGCGCAGAGATCCACTTACTAGCAAACCATAGCACTAAAGTCAAAGCTACCTTCTCCCTACTTAACCAATCGCAACATGTCCAAAAGTAGCATAACTCAACCTAACGTGCCAGGACCGATGTTGCTGCACATCCCGAAGGCTGGCAGGGCACACTAGATCCCAGTAGAGCGCAGAAATACACCATATAGCAGTTTGCTGCACAAAAGTTAACGCTATCCTAACCAAACTTAGACCAACCTAGCTTACGCGAACGTAATCCTTCTCAACACAACGTGTCGAGGCCACTATTGGTGCAATTCGCAGAGCGAAGCTGAGAACGTTAGACCACTGTAGGGCGCAGGTATCCATCAAACAGGAGACTATATCTCTAAAGTCAACGCTACCCTCTCCTAACCTAACGAACCATAAAATTAAAAAACGTATCCCAACTCAAACTAACCAGCCGCGACCATCATTGCTGGACCCCCCAGGGACGAGCAGGATGCATTAGTGGAGAGTAGAACGAAGAAATCCACAGAAGCGCAGTGTATATCCGAAAGGTCTAGGATGCCCAAACCTAACCCAAGCCGACAGAACATACCCAAAATTTGTCTATCTCAGCCTGAAGTGTCGAGACCGCTATGGCTGCTATCCCCAGGGCCAAGCAGGACATGCCAGAACACAGCAGAGCAGAGAAATCCTCCGAATACCATTGCACGGCCCAAAAGGAAAAGCTATCCCATACAAACTTAGCCCAATCCAACCTAACACGACGTAACGTGACACAACGTAACCTGCCGGGAGCACTATTACTGGCCATTCCAGATACAGGCTGCAAATACTTGAGCACAGTTGGGCCTAGATATCCACCTCATACCAGACTATAGCACTAAAGCAAAAGATATCCTCCTCTAAACTAACCATTCGTTACATAACCAAATGTAACATATCTCAACCTAATCTGCCGCAAGCGCTATCGCTAGCCTCACCACAGCCAACAAGAACACATTAGTGGAGAGTAGAACGCAGAAATCCATAGAGTGGCAGTGTATATCAGAAAAGTCGTAGCTACCAGAACCAACAGAACATAACGAAACTTAGCCTATCTGAAACTAACGTGACGAGACCGCTATATTTCCCTCACCAGAGCCGAGCAGGGCATACTAGCGCACAGTAGAGCGCAGAAGTCCACCGAATAGCAGTGTAAAGCACAAAGGATAAAGGTATCCCATCCAAACTAAGCCTAACCCAACCTAACCGGACGTAACATGACTCGACATAATGTGCCGAGACCACTATTGCTGGCCTACTCAGAGCCAAGCTTACAACATTAGAGCACTATAGGGCGCAGAAATTCACCTAACATCAGATAACAGCACTAAAGGCACAGCAAATCTCTCCTAACATATCCAGCCATAACACAACCAAACGTAACCTAACTCAAACCAACGTGCCGCGACAAATATTGCTGGCCTTCCCAGAGCCAATAAGAAAACATCAGTGGATAGTAGAACGCAGAAATTGATAGAACCACAGTGTATATCAGAAAACTTGAAGCTACCCAAATCGAACCCAAACCAGCAGAACATGACGAAGCATAGACTAATTCAGCCTAAGTTGCTGGGACAGCTATTGCTGCCCTCCGCAAAGCCAAGCCGGGCATACTAGAGCACAGACAATCGCAGAAATCCTCCGGATGGCAGTGCACGGTAAAAAAGTTACAGATATCCCAACAAATCTTGGCCTAGTCCAATTTAACCGAACGTAACCTGACTCAACACAACGTGCCGGGGCTACTATTGCTGTCCTTCCCAGAGCCAAGATGAAAATATTAGAAAAATGTAGGGAGCAGGAATAGACCTAACAGCAGACTATCGCGCTAAAGTCAAAGCTATCCTCTCCTTACCTTACCAATTGTAACATAACCAAACGTATCCTATCTCAACCTAGTATGCCGCGACCTCTATTGCTGGTCTCCCCAGAGTCACGCAGAACACATTAGTGAGGTGTAGAACGCAGAAATCCAAAGAATCGCACTGCAAATCTGAAAAAGCCAAAGCCTAACAGCCCCAACCCGAGCCAAAAGGTTTTACCCAGACATAGACTAACTAGGACTAACGTGCCGATGACGCTATTGCTGTCCCCCAGGGCCAAGCAGGACATGCTGGACCACAGTAAAGCGCAGATATCCACCGAATTGGAGTATACAGCACGAAAGTTAAAGATATCCTAAGCAAACATAGCCTAACGCATCCTAACCGAACGTAACATGTCTCAACGTAACGTGCGGAGGCCACCATTGCGGGCCTTCCCATATCCAAGCTGAAGATATTAGAGCACTCTAGGGCGCAGAAGCCCACCTAAGAACAGACTATATCCCCAAATACGAGGCTATCCCCTCCTAACCTAAGCAATCGTAACATAGTCGAACACAACATAAATAAACCTAACGTGCCGCGACCACCATTGCTCTCCTCCCCAGAGCCAAGCAGTACATATTAGTGGAGTGTAGAACGCAGAAATCCATAGAACATCCGTGACTATCAGAGGAGTCAAAGCTGCCCAATCCTAACCCAAACCAACATGACATATCCGAACATAGACTAGCACAAACTATCGTGCCGAGACCGTCATTACTGCACTGCCCAGATCCCAGCAGGGCGTACTATAGCACCGGGAGCGCAGAAATCCAACGTACAGCAGTTTACAGTACAGAAGTTAAAGCTCTACTAACCAAACTCATCCTAACCCAACCTAATCGAACGTAGCCTGACCCATCACACCGTGCCGAGACCGCTATTTCCGGCCTTGCCAAAGCCAACATGAAAACATTAGAGCACAGTAGGGCGCAAAATCCAACTAATAGCAGGCTATAGGGCTAAAGTCAAAGTTATACCCTTCTATCGTAACCAATCGTAACACAAGCGAAAGTAAGCTAACAATACCTAACGTGCCGCAACCACTATACTTGGCCTCCTCAGTGCCAGGCAGTGCGCATTAGTGCAGAGTAGAACGCAGAAATCCATAGAACCGCAGTGTACATCAGAATAGTCGAAGCTACCCATGTCTAACCCAAACGAACAGAACATACCCAAGCATAAACTAACTCAGCCAATGGTGCTGGGACAGCTATTGCTGCACCCCC